>NC_133778.1:69522028-69574237 GCF_003597395.2 Chelonoidis abingdonii
AGGGTAGTTAAACACTGGAATAAATTGCCTAGGGAGGTTGTGGAATCTCCATCTCTGGAGATATTTAAGAGTAGGTTAGATAAATGTCTGTCAGGGATGGTCTAGACAGTATTTGGTCCTGCCATGAGGGCAGGGGACTAGACTTGATGACCTCTTGAGGTCCCTTCCAGTCCTAGAGTCTATGAATCTATGAAAGGTATTAAGCGGAATTTTAAAATCCAATCAGCATTATCAATATATGCAAACAGTGACATTCAACATGGAGTTATCTAAAGCTGAATTATTGTTTTCTACGACCTAGTCTACATTTCAGAGTTTTGTCACAAAGAGCAGGTTTTGTCAACAAAACAGCGAACGCATGCACTCTGCAATGCGACTTTTGGCGACAAAATAAAACCACCTCAACGAGAGACGTAAGGCATTTTCACAAAATTTTAGTCGACTAAGTGCCAGTGTAGACTTTTATCGCTTTAATTGGTCTCCGGGAGGTGTCCCACAATACTTATCCTGACCACTCTGGTCTGCAGTTTGAACTCCACTGCCCTGTGGCCAGGTAAACAAGAAGCCCCAGGAATTTTTGAAATTCCATTTCCTGTTGGCTCAGTGTAGAGAGGTCTCATTGCATCTTCCCACATGCCCCTGGAGGCTTATCCCAGCAAACGCTCTCCCACTTGGACCGCTACAGATCTGCTGGATCTGCTCAGTGTATGGGGACAGGAGACCGTGCAGTCCCAGCTGTACTTGAGCCATAGGAATTTTGATACCTACGGGGAGTTTTCTCAAGGCTTGTGCAAAAAGGGCTGTGATCAAGACAAGCTGCAGTGCAGAGCGAAGATAAAGCAGCTGAGGCAGGGATACCATAAGGTGAAGGAGGCAAAACATCCCTCCAGTGCTGCACCTAAGCCCTGCCAGTTATATAAGGAGCTGGATGCTGTTCTCGGTGGTGACCCCACATCCACTGCCTAGAGCCCTGTGCATACTTCAGCGAGCCTGGAGGTGGCAGAAAGAGACCCTAACCTAGAGGATGAAGTCATTGATGAAGAGGTGGAGTTAGATGACAATGTGGAGGTCCCAGAGAGGTCACCTGGTAGGGCAGGCAGCCAGGAACTGTTCACTACTCTGAGATGTCTAGCCAGTCTCTGCAGTTCCTCTCCGGTGAGCAAGAAGCAGGAGAGGAGATGCCTGGTAAGTGGGTGTGGTTTGTGTAGTGTGGAGGTGGGGTCAGGGTATAGAAATGTCAAGGCTGGCTGTGTTTCTGTGTGCTGGACATTTCCCTGTGCAGCTAATCAGTATGGCAGACAGGGTGTTGATGCATGCTGAAATCTCATGGTAATCCTCCAGAAAGATCTCTAGGAAAGTTTCCTGGAGATACTCAGCAATCCTCTGCTGAAGGTTCCTTGGCAGAGCAGCTTTGTTCTTTCCCTCATTGTAGGAAACTTTCCCGCATCATTCGGCAATCACTTGTGCAGGGACCAAAGCGGCACAAAGGCGAGCAGCATAGGGACCAGGGCAGAAGCCACAAGTGTGTAGCAGATGTACCCTCACTTCTCTGTTTACCCTCAGCAGTGAGATATCCGCTACAATGACCCTCACCTGTGAAAAAGTTTGGGAGAACGTCAGAATTTTTTCCCTAGTTGGCTGCACCGTAACCCTCACAGAGTGCACTTTTCCCCATGGCAAGTGCCCCCCCCAGCCAACACTCACCATGCTTTGGGTGTTCGCTGACATGTGTGCTTGCCAAGGGTCACTGAGAAAGTGATTGTTATGTTATCAAAGGTGTATTTTACTGAAACGTTTCAATGCTGTGCGTGAACTTAACAATCATGCTTCTGTGCATTGTCTCTTGTGCTTCAGCAGATGTGGCCTTGAGGAACAACCCGCACACACTGGCCAAGCATCTTTGCCAGAAACAGTTGGAACTTTGGTCTGGCAGAGCCCAAGTTTACTCACCTTTAAGGTAAGTGACAAGGAGAAGAAGGATGGCTTTGCGATTAAGGCACTGGATTGGGACCTGGAAATCTGGCACTCTGGCAGATTTTGTGTGATGGGGCAAGTCTCTTAACCTCTCCAGACTTCAGTTTCCTATCTGTACAATGGGGATTATATTATTTCCTTACCTTAAACAGTTGCTTTGATTAATTTTTGTGAGGTGCTCAGATACTGTCATGACAGGGGCTAGGCAGGTACACATGTAGATCCATCTCTTTAGTCTCTGTCAGATGGAAGCCTACGTAGGAAGGTATGCAACTGTATCTGGAAAGGGAGTCTTCTGCTTTAAAGTCATTTGTTTTATTAATCATGCACATACTCCCTAAAGTCTTATACAATTAAGAACATTTCAACTATTTAAATAAATGAATGAAAAATACAGAATAACCTGTCACCTATAAATGGCAATTATCACAAACCATCAATGACTCTCTCTTGGATATAAACAAATTCCTATATCAATACATACTTTTCACTCGGTCATAAATTTAATGAGTATGTCTCTGCATTACAGACTATCTTCCTTTGGCTATGTGCTTATGTTTTATATCAGATTGGTGGTGAATAAAGTACTGGTAAGGGCTGTCGGCAGCTCAGATGTTTCTCCATTCAATTCTATTGCACATGCCTGGATGTTTATAGCATCATATTTATAGTGCCTATTTCAATATCTGTTCTAAACAGGACATTGGGAAATGTTTGAAGCCATAGTAGCTTTCAAAAACAAAAGTAGACAAGGTAGGTGCTGTGACATTTTTAAAGGACCAACACATGAGTTTTCATACAAAATCTTTTTGACTAAATGATTCTCTGTCACATTGCCTGCAGTGATACCACCCTGAATTGTTATTTAAATAACACATACAAGATACGTACTTGGATGGGAGACCTCCAAAGAAAACCTTAGTGTTTGGAGAAGAGATGTTAGCACGGATTCTTCTCTTTGAGCCAATACTAACCAGGGCTGGGCAGAGACAGGTAATTCCATTTCACAGTGGATTCTGATATTTCAAAATTTGCTTTCCTTCTAATTAGGAACAATAACCAAACACTCTCCCTGAAACAGAATGGCTGTCCCAGAGCTACAGACCATAGAAACCCTCTGGTCCCCAGCACAATCCACCTGACAGGCTGTTCCAAGACTGCAGACCCTGGACACCTTGGAGTCTCCAGCCTCAGAAGCCCTGGCAGGCAGCAACTAACCATCAAAACTTCGGCAAAATCATCTCTGTGAAATGTTCCAATCTCGCAGCATTAGCAAATTCTGATTAAACTAATTTTTCTGACTAGCTGTAGAATTTACCCAATAGCCCAGCATGTGTCATGGGGCACAGTGCTGTCAGAAATGGCATAGTTCAGCTGGCACATCAAACCATGTTCATAACACCTTCAGGTAATAAAAGCTTCCATGCAGCTTTTACAAGAACAAGACCCCAGCTTGGGTCAGTGCATTCTTCCCTTATCCTAACAGTAATAGGATTTAAAGTCCAAATTCAATCTAACCTTTAGACTGAGGGCTCCCAACCCAACAGTATTGCAGTAGAAACTGATTTTTAAATGCACATTAATAATTTCCTACATTAATTGATGTGATTTAACAAAAAGAATTCTAAAAACTACTGATAACAAGAGGGGGAAGCAGACATAGTCCATCACTGCATAGATTATGCTTCTTTACTGTTTGTAGCTGGTGCTTAATGATTACAGTGATGGGTGCATTGGACATGGGACAATAGAGAGGAGAGCAGATAGATGTTTAATGTGTGCACAGAGAAGAGGATTTATCTCTTAAAATTCAATCCTGTCTCTTGCTTTTTGGTTGGTTTCAAAAACAAGATATAAGTTTTCATATGTGTTCAAATGTATAGATAGGAATAGATTCTCAAATAGTGTAAATTGTCATAGCTTTATTGATGTTAATGAAGATTTGCCTCATATATTTTAAGGGATTTTTTGGGAAATAAACTAGAATAGATGGGGCAGTGGGTTGGGGTGGAGGACACTTAGTCTTAGCTGTAATTAACTGAGAATACAGGTTCTTTCAACCTAGCTCTTGAGAGCCAACTGTTCACATCACAATCCTAAATCAGGAAAGAATCAGGCTTTGGAGCGGCCTTTGATTGTCGGATTTCTCTATATATTGCTGATGCTGATACCATAATGGGCTTAGCCAAAGGCGAATAATGCAGGCTGCAACTGAATTTTGTTACGATCCTTGGTCAGGACACAATGTTTAATGCCCGGGACTCATTTTACCCTAACTTTTTTTACATGTGTGTTAGCTGAATTCATGTGTGTTAGAAATGTTTAGTGTTAAGACAAAGGAGCAGAGAGTCTAGAGGCTCTGGTTTTTATCCCAGATTCTTCTACTGACTCATTGTGTGACCTTGAATAACACATTTTACTTCTCTGGGCCTCGTTTGCATAGAAGGAACAGCTCCCTCAGTGACGGGTGAAATAGCAACATAATCAGGATGATCACAAACCTCATTGCCTCCAGAGCAACACACAAAATATGTTTCTTTCACCAGCCTGCCCACAAGAACAAACACCACATAAAACTGTTTACAGCAAACAAACAAAAAGTCCAGACTGGAACGGGGAGAATAGAGAGTAATCTCTCTGTACTGGTATACTTTATAATTTTGGGAGCTTTCAGATACCAGAGTTATGGAACATACCAGAGCTTAGATAGACAGATAAACAGATGAAAACAAGCCTCCAAAACATCTGCAATGCTTTGCTATAGCAATATTCAAAAAAGAATACAGCAAGTATAGGAAAGGAAAACTTGATAGCTGGGAGAGACTTGACAGGCTCTTACTCCTCCAATCAGTGTTCTTATTTTCATATGTTTCTATCAGCTATACAATGACTTAACTGTGCTCCCACTGTACTCAATGGCAAATCTTCCACTGATTTCAATGAGACCAGGATCATGCCTTTACTGAAAACAGAACTTCCTGCATACTAGAGATGTCAAAACCCATCTAAATCCTAATTAACATTTCTATAATTTACAAAGGGTTTATGTCTTTAAAACCACAGGACACCTACTGTACCAACCAACTCTAACTTTTGAAATTTAAGCCAGTTATGAATTCACCCCCTGAAGAAGAACCCAAAAAGAAAGGAGTCAAAACAGCATTTAATACTTGCTAGTCCTACATTTGCTTTTCTAGGCTCCCAATGATCTGATTTTAAAAATCTTATTTTTTCCCCACTATGAAAAAAAATTACCAATGCAGTGCTGTTATGCTGCACATCTGAGCGATTAACTGATCTGCACTAACACAGCACCTGAGCACCAAATTAAACAATAATAGGAACCATGGATTCCAAAAACCATACAAAATTGATCTTTTTTGGTACCACAACCTTATTTGGCATGAAGCTCAGACATGCTTTCTTTATTGAATCAGACCATAAACATTTCTGTCTCAGAATAAGATAAAAACTATTGCACCACTTATTCTACATGAGCACACAGCAATATACAACATTCTGCTGTTTTATTGCAGCCTCCCATGGTTTAGGTTTGCTCCACCTATTCAGTAGAATGGATTATCATGTACACAGTACGCCCTCGGTTCAGGCCAAAATGTTCAAACATGGATTCCTAAATTTAGTCACCTAAATCCAAATTTTAAACACCTAAACAAGAGTGGCTTGATTTTCAGAAACCAATGACAGCTGGAGGTGTTCAGCACCTCACAATATCTATCTGTTTTTATACAGGTGTCTAAATATAAACTTATATGTTTAACATTAGAAATCCAAATGTGAATATTTTGGTCCAAGTCCCTATAAAGCTACCGGTATCCAAACTTACTTTCAACACCATGCAGTACAACTACCTTTGATTTGCTCTTGCTTAGAGATCACAGAGGATTGGTATTTACCACAATCATATTACTTTGGGAACTAACAGTTGTTTTATGAACTGATGATAACTAATATGTCAGCTACTAAAGGACTCATGTCAATAGGAAATATTAAACATACGCACAAATTACCAGCAAGTGTACATTTAAGTAGCATGGTAAGTAAAACAAGCAAAGCACTTTGATATTTTAATAAAACACATCCATCTGTCAACAATTCTTGTTGGTCTAAAGGAAAAAAGATAAATAACAGTAAATTGTTGGGATAGCAATGGGAATACTCCAAGTAAAGAGGAAATTAAACTTCAAAAAGAGATCAGAACAAAATGCTTTACACCCTAGGCAGTATAGGGGGTTGATTCAGTGAGATACAAAGCAAACCAATGGGAATAGAAGGTGTACAGCACCTTGAAGGATCAGTTCTTAAATGCTTCAAATATGGAGCAGCACAGCTTCAGAGATACACAAAGAAAATCTCCCACCTACAGTCCTCAGGGTTTTTCCCCAAAACAGAAATGTTCATTAATGATTATCCTGAAGTACAAAAAGTTAATACTGTAAACAGTGGATGAGTGTCTCTGCTACAGATATGGGTTTCTGCCATGGAGTCCCTTCAAAAATAAAAGGGGATAGAGGTCAAGACTTTGAAAAATGACTAGTGGTTTTCAATGCCTCCATTTCTGGGTGCCTAACTTGAGCCATGTAGAGGAGCCTGATTTTCAGAAAGTGCTGAACATGCATCAGAAAGAAGTAACATAAGGTATATCATACCATCTTCTATGCAGATAAAAGTTTGTCAGATCCACCATTGGGGATGAACAAAGATGCAGATGAGAAGGTAAAAGAACTAACATTTGCTAGGAAAATTCTGTGCAATGAAGTAAACATTTGTCTACATTTCAGCTGGGAGGTGTGATTTCCCTTAGCATAGACATACCACTGTTAGCTCTGCTTGATCTAAAAATAGCAGTGTCTGCAGTGGCATGGGCAGCCACTAGCTGCTCCCAGTACAACACCACCTGTTCCCCAGGGTACTTATTCAGGCAGCTGGCTCAAGCCATCACCTGTGCCACCACATACACAGCTATTTTTTGGCACTAGCTCAAGCAAAGCTAGCATTGGTATGTCTAAGCAAGCTGGGAATCATACCTCCCAGCCCAAATGTAGACATATCCTAAATGTCAGCAAGGGATCTTAAGCAGCCATAAAAGCTGTCATTCATATGTGAAAGCACACTACAGATACATAGTAACAAAAAACTCTTACTCCTTATATGGGCAAAATCCCCATTCAGTGTTTCCCTGCTAAAGGAACCTGGGATCAGGTTCAAAGGAGACATAAAATAAGGCAAAGTTGTTTTTCCAGAGAGGTTCTTATAGAATTGATCATCAAAAGATAGAGGGTACTTGGATAGTTTCTCTAATGAATGTACACAACAGGATTTCCTCTTTAATTACATTTGCCATTGAATTCAATATGTGTTGAAGGCATTCAGTATATCTAACTGCACCGAACAGGATTGTCCCCCAAATGTAGACCCTACAATATGCTCATATGAAAAGGTCTGTTTACAGCCATGCATTTATGGAAGAACATTTTGGTCATGAGTACAGATGGAAAAAACCTACTTCCCCCTTGCAGCTGTTCTATGCTGGTTACCTAGACTGTTAGTAGGTTTATAGGGAGCCCGCATGGCTTTAGCCAATGACAATCCCCAATCCTGGTCATTATTGTGTATCTATGACAAACAAGATCTCCTCTGAATAGTTCTGACAAAACCACTCCAGCCTGAAGGCTGAAATACATTTTTCTAATTCATTCAAGCTATGACCAGTTCAAAGTTCTTATGGCATATGATCATGCCAATGCTACAAATGAAGAAAGAAAACAGATTAAAAAATTAAATACAAAACCTAAAAATGTTTGGAACAAGCAAGACTCATATGCAACTCTCATTGTTCTGCTGCATGCTGCAACCTAAACACACATGCCATCAACCACTATGTCTTCATGCTATCTGTTGTGTCTTATATAAATTGTAAGTTCCTCAGGGCAAGGACTGTGTTTTCTTTATTTTTATCAAGTTCCATACAGACCTGTGGCACTGTATAAATACCAACAACATTGAAAAGGCATTGAGAAGTAATAAGATCATTTCCAGCATTAAAACAAACAGTATATGAAGAAAAGTTAAAAATCTGGAGTTATCTAAGTTAGGGATCCAGCCAAATGGTAGTAACTTGGAACATGGCAGATACAGTCAGCCTCCCTGAATTCAATGTGTTTTTTAAAAATGTGGACTATGATTTGGACAAGGGACCATGAATGGGATGTGCAGAAATTCACAGCAACCCTCCAGAAACCCTTTTTCAGCTAGGAAAGTAGTAAGTATTTGCTATCACTTGTTTGGCAAGATATTTCAGGTGAACACACTGGGTCATCTAAGCACCATTATAGATTATATTTGTTAGGGGAAATATAATATAGGGGAGGGGAAATCACTCTCCTTGAATGAACAGGCTTTTTACTTATTCTTCACAGTTTTACTCTAGAGAAAATTTCCCCCCTGAAATTTCCACTGCAGAATTCAGCTCAAGTATCCCACTTTTCCTCCAGGGTTTTTGCCAACCCAAGCAGCGAAAAAAAAACAAACCACAATTGCAATCGGCAACAGCTCCACTGTGCCACTTTCTTCTTCGGCAGCACTTCGGTGGCAGGTCCTTCCCTCCGAGAGGGACCGAGGGACCCGCCACCGAATTGCCGCGAAAGAGCCCAACTTGCCACCCCTTCCCCTTGGCCACCCTAAGCACCTGCTTGCTGAGCTGGTGCCTGGAGCTGGCCCTGTTTCCTATCTATCCTATATAACATGCACAGAGCAGATTATGGAAGTAGAAATCTACTGTGCAAGATGGAGAACAGGAGAGAAGACTTCACCACTAACATTTACTTATGAAGTTCTCGATTTTAGGAAATATTCTCCTCTTGACCAAAGTGGTAACTTTTTTAACACAAATGGGGATTATATATGTACATTAAAAGGCCCAAGACAGCGCCTATTAAAGTCAATATGACACTTTCCATTGACTTTTAATGAGTGTTGGATTGGACCCCAAGAAAACACGATTTAATCTTTCCATCTATATAACTTCTACAGCCAAGATTTCCAAACATGACTAGTGATTTTGGGTGCTTCAGAAACTGGGTGCTCACCTGGAAACAACCTTAAAGGGGCCTGATTTTCAGAAGATAGATGTTCAGCACTTTCTGAAAATCACGGCCCTTTTGAGGTGTCTCCAACTTACTCCCAAAAATCGAGGCATCCAAAATTAGTAGACACTTTTCAAAATCTTGTCCTACTTCTAAATTTCTCTCTTCTTCAGATCTTTCTCTGATTGTCGACTTTTAATTAGGTTCAGTACATTTTCCCTCTTGCTCAAGCACATGTAGCAAAAGCCACATAAAGCCAGACTTCCAGTGACCTCAATGAATTGAGATAAGACTGTTTTGAAACCTTATCCAAGACATAATTTTGACAGCTGCTGCTAGAAATACACTGAATTCACATGAGCAAACTAAATAAAGTTGAGACAAACCCATTACAGATATCTGGCTGTCTCTAGAATCCACAGCATGCTGTGGTACGACAGTCCCCAGTAGTGTACCAGACACCACCCATAGCTGAAATAATGCTTCAGATGCTAAAGCAATAAGACCCTAACACCTAGTGGATCCCAACATGCACTTCAACAATACTGCCTTCAACATCATGTTTCTCCCAGGGCCCCAGGCACTCTGCCTCTGTGACCCATGCCTCCTGCCATGGAATGTTATCCAACTGGCATAGATGTTGGAACTAGGGTTTGCTGGGGGTGCAGCAGCACCTCCTGGCTTGAAGTGGTTTCCCTCATATACAGCATTTACAATTTTGTTCAATGGCTTTCAGTATCCCCACAATAAAAATTGTTCCAGCATCACTGCCTACTGGTGACCTAATCCCTTCCTCAGCCCAAGCAAAATAGGAGAACAGCACTCACCTTTGGCAATGACCTCTACCAATTTATTGCTACTCAGCCAATTCTTCACACCATAAAACAATGCTCTAATAAAACAGATAAGAGTTCATGTCCTCCAATATCTGGGCATAACTAGTAGGCCGTGAAGAGGGCAGCAAACTACTTGACAGCATTGTTCTGTTTGTCACTATGTTGTACAAGATCACCTTTCTCAAGGTACAACTGTGGGAGCTTTATTTTTTTTTTTATAAATTGACTTAAGTGCCTCCAGATTTACACCAGAAGGAGAATCAGGCTCCATCTACATGTTAGATGTTATTTAATTCTGAGTACATTTCAACTTTGACCTTTGCACTCTAGGATAGAGTGAAAAATAAAACCCTACTTTATCTTACACAAACTGCTATGAGACATGACAGCATATCTGTCAGCCTCATAACCCAACACCACATGTATCTGTCTTTCTTCACCATAAATTTCTGCTCAAGCAGCAGGAATATGACCGCTGTACCATGCACTGGCATACACACAACACTGAAAACTCTCCAGAGTGGTTTGATTAGGAAATGAAAGCTAGGCCAACCTCTCAGAGAGGGAAGAGGGGGCGTAAGTAAGAAAAAAGAAAAAAAAGCAATCACTGGATACAAATTCTAAACAAGCCTTCTCAACAACAAATTCACATAAAAAAACACTGCAGATAAATACAAATAAGAAAAAAGCAACATAGTTTGCAGATTTGATCATCTATTGTTCCTCTGGTGGTGTGTTGCTTTCTGACTTACAGCTAGCTAACAGGTATGGCTATGTGGTCATTTGCTTCTCTTTTTCCATTATATCAGGGACAGGCAAACTTTTTGGCCCGAGGACCGCATCGGGTTTTGGAAATTGTATGGAGGGCCACTTAGGGGAAGCTGTGCCTCCCCAAACAGCCAGGCATGCCCTAGTCCCTGCCCCCTATCCTCCCCCTGCTTCTTGCCTCCTGATGCCTCCCCCGGGACTCCTGCCGTATCCAACCCCCCCGTTCCCTGATGGCCCCTGCAGGACCCCAGCTCCATCCACTCACCCCACTCCCTGTCCCCTGACCATCCCTGGAACCCTCACCCCTGACTGCCCCCCGCTGCCCCACCCAATCCTTCCTCCTTCCTGACTGCTCCCCAGGACTCCTGCACCCATTCACCACCCCTGTTCCCTGCCCTCTGACTGCCCCAACCCCTATCCACACCCACGCCCCCTGACCACCACCCCAAACTCCCCTGACCCCTACAGATCCAACCCCCCCACACTCCTTGCTCCCTTACCATGCTGCCTGGAGCACAGGTGGCTGGCGGCACGGCTGTGGCTGGAGCCAGCCACGCCAACGCATAGCACACAGCACTGGGTCAGGCCGTGGCTGTGCAGCGGTGCTGCCCGGTACCCAGATCATCACGCTGACGGCGCACTGAGACTCTGGGGGAGGGGAAACAGCGGGGGAGGGACCGAGGGCTAGCCTCCCGGGCCAGGAGATCAGAGGCTGGGCAGGAGGGCCCCGTGGGCCAGTTATGGTCCTTGGGCCATGGTTTGCCCACCTCTGCATTATATACTTGTACCCAGTGATATTTTTAGAATATAAACTCACACTGAACAATATCCAGGCATTTTTGGGGGTGGAGGAGAATACAAAGAATATAAATTCAGCATTTTTAACAGATTATAGATTCAGAGACATCCACAGGGCTGGCTCTATGCATCATTTATAATATTTGTATCAGAGTAATAGGCCCTAAGGCTCTATTGCGCTAAATGTACAACATGTATGAAGGCATGGTACCTGACCTGAAGAGCATGGTACCGAGTGCACAGGGCCCTGTGCTTTTCAGGGCCCTGCATAGCCAGCACACCCTTCCACCCTGCATCCAGAACCTTTCCCACCCACCCAAGATGCCCACACTTTGAGAAATTAACTGTGGGGGAACAACCCCACTTTAGTTTGTGTGACCTCTGCCTTCTATTTCTAGCACTCCTCTACCAAAACTCTTCTGTGCTCCTTCCAACTCAGTAATCACAAACTATTCCATAGCTTTTTGATGACAAGTGTTTCTGATTCCCCTAAATCCCCCAAGATGCTGAACCTTCTCTTCTTATATGTGCTACACAGGGCATGAGCTTCCCCCAGCCTTCATTTGCTCCACAAGGCTCTCCTCATCTTTAAAAATATTAATATCTGAGAACATTTGCAGACAACAGCAGTATATAGGAAAGAATGAGGTGGAAGGATAGGGTGCATACAGGGCAACATAGTGGCCTAATGACAATCTAGACCTTCTCCATTCCAAGGAGCAGCCTTTCCATGTTTTAAAGAGAATTTATTTTCTAAGGCTTCAAGGAGTCTGCCCTGCTTGAACCACTGAGTCAAAGATTTGCTTTGTGTTATGTTCTGAGTGCACGTGGGTAGGGTCCATGAGCCAAGCTCACCCAAATCAGTGTAAGCCGATACAAGTCCAATGATTTCAGTGATGTGGTGCCCTCTTCTGCCATTAGTGTATGGGCTTCCAGAGATTTTTAATTCTTCCTGATTTTCTGCCTAATTATTATTATTTTCAGTGACCAAAAGTATGCCAGAAACAAAGAAAAACATGATCCTTGCCTGTAAGGACTTGTAATCTAAAGTCAGACAATTATATTATAACAAATACATAATGTAATAAATGGGAATAATTAACATAGCACACATTAAATAGATTAAAAACTGGCTAACTAATAGGTCTCAAAATATAATTGTAAATGAGAATTTGTCATCAAGTGAGTGTGTTTCCAGTGGGGTCCCCCAGGGATTGGTTCTTGGCCCTATACTATTTAACATTTTTATCAGTGACTTGGAAGAAAACACAAAATCATCACTTTAAAAGTTTTAGAATATACAAAAATTGAGGGAATGGTAAATAATGAAGAGGACAAGTCACTGATTCTGGATCACTAGGTAAATGGGGTGCAAGCAAACAACACACTTTTTAATATGGCTAAATACATAATCTAGGAACAAAGAATGTAGATCATACTTACAGGATGGGGAACTCTACCCTAAGAAGAAGTGACTGTGAAAAATGTTTGGGGGTCATGGTGGATAATCAGCTGAACATGAGCTCACAATATGACAGTGTGGCCAAAAGAGCTAATGTAATCCTGAGCTTCATAAACAGGGGAATCATGAGAAGGAGTAGATAAGTTATATAACCTCGTTATTTCGCACTGGTGTGCCTGCTCCTGGAATACTGTGTCCAACTCTGTTGCCCACGCTTCAAGAAGAAGGTTGATAAATTTGAGAGGATTCAGAAAAGAGCCACGAAAATGATTAAAGGATTAGAAACCATGCCTTGTAGCAATAGGCTGAAATAGCTCAACAAAGAGAAGATTAGGAGGTAACTTGATTACAGTATATAAGTATCTACATGGGGAACAAATATTTAATAATAGGCTCTTCAGTCTAGCAGAGAAAGGTATAACGTGAGCCAATGGCTGGACACTGAAGCTAGACAAAGCTTCACAACTTATTTCCAGTCTGAATTTAATGGCTAAATATATCCGGTTATCTGATTTTCAATGAAAAGGTGAAATCTTCCTCTAAAAATGTGAGTAATAGTTTTTGTTTTCACCAAAATTTTGTCGGAGGTGGGGGGAAATTTTCTTACTAGCTCCATCGAGTTGTTCTATGTATAGAGACAGCATGGATAAGGGCATGGGAATGGGTCAAAGAAACATCAAGGCTGGTATTGTTGGAAGACCCCACTGCGCTGGTGATGATATATGGAGAGAAATTAAGTTCAAAATATAGGTCAGCCCTAAATGATGATGAGTCTTGAGAGTGAGGATGAGGAGCTTGAACCTGATAGGCAGTGTGATGAAGAGTAAGTGAGGGGTTTGAAGAGAGGATGGTTAGTTCAACAGGCAAGAAAGATGATTTTCATGGAAGCATTTTGGACAACTGGAAAGGGCAAGGTGAATAGTCAGAAGACCAGAAAAGTGGAGGATGCAGTAGCTGAGGAGGAAAAATGAGGGTGTGGACAACAGATTTAGCCATCAGGATGGAAAAGAAGGAGTTGAATTTAAATCTTGTGAGAGAAGAAGAAACGCAGTGTGTCACTAGCTGATGTGGAAAGAGGGGAGAAGCCAAAGACTAAGGGCTGAATTCCACTGAGATCCTGTAAAAATGACACTTCTTTCCTGCAGGGATGTAATTTTAAGATTCCAGGACTGTGTGTGTATTAATTTCCTTCTCAGCACATGAGTGTGTGTGATGCACGCATGCACCCCTCAAGCAGCAGGACCTGAGCTGAGAAGCTATACACCACTTTTGAAATTTGTTTTAATTTCAACCAGTTTCCATGTTATTGTCAATTCTGATGGCTAGTGAAGCCCGATTCTCCTCTGCCCTACCCCTTGAGTCATCACTTACGCCTGATCAGAATGGCAGCATTTCACATCCACATTGCACAGCTGTAAATGACCACACAAATTGCAAGGCAATGGAGAATCAGGCCTTTGTTTATAGACGGTTGTCAACACAGGATTATAGAATTGTGTGTCTGTGTTTTATAAGTATTTGTTGATTGATTTTTCCCTTGTATGAATAATGTTTATTAACAAAATCATTCAGTTTAAATGATTTTTTTAAAAGGACAGAAAACAACCAAACAAAAAAAAACAACAGGCTGATGGTTTGAAAAATGAAACCCATTGCCTTTTCTGCATGAAGGACGAGTATATAATGTATTTGGTGACCCAGAAATATATACTGCATCTCCCAGCTCTGTTCATTACAAGTATATGTCAAGAGACCTGAAACAAACAGTGAGAGGCTGAGCTTTTGCTTCAGTCAGCTTGAGCCAGGGAACCACAAAAGTCACGTTCTGAATGCATTTGGAAATAAACATTGACAAGGGAAAGTCATTTTTAGTCAGATATCATCAACTTGGGGCCTAGACAGCATGAAGCTGTCAAACAGTGTTATAAATATACCTGCATCTTGAGTTAGATCAGATTGCTAGGAGTGGAAAGATTGGCCCTAGCTTTCTTAGTGCACCCTATTCAATTGCTCCCTGCTCCCTTCTTCTCACCAACACACCTAGCTTAGCATTCCACCTAATTTTCTGTGCCATTCCTTCTGCCAAGCAGGTATCTTTGTTGACGCTCAGTTGTTTGCAGTGAGAGCCTCCACTCTCAAATGTGCCATGCTTCATGCCAGCTGCAGTAATGACTTAAAGGAAGTGCCATGTTAGCCAGAACGAAGGATTCTGGGGTGGAGTTGAATCACAGAGGCCTCCTATGCAGATGGAGGAGAAAGAAGGACACCCTATGCCCTTGTGAGGGGAAACAGTGAGAGAAGACACTGCAGCTACAGCAGGGCCGGCGCTTCCATTAGGCGACCCTAGGTGGTTGCCTAGGGCGCCAGGATTCGGGGGGTGGCATTTTGTGTGCTCCCCACGGGGCAGGCGGGAGCTTCCGATTCCGCTCCCCTCGCGCCGCCAAAGAAGGACCTTCTGCCTACGTGCCGCGGAAAACAGCGACAGGTAATTGAGCAGCTCAATGACTGCTGCTGTCGCCTGCGGCATTTCGACGGAGGGTCCTTCTTCAGCGGCGCGATGGGAGCGGAACAGGAAGCTCCCGCACGCCCCGTGGGGAGCGCACAAAATGCTGCCCCTCGAATCCTGCCTAGGGTGCCAGAAACCCTGGTGCCGCTCCTGAACTACAGGAAAGAAGTTTGCGACTGTTCTGCTGGTGAGTGGCACAGAGGTCCCATTTTAAGTCAGTGCTCTGTAAGATGTGACAAGCTAGGCAGCCACCTGCATAGCCTTTGCGTAAGGCTGCCCAAAAAGGAAATTAACTTTAACAGTCCTTTTCAATGGGCCTGATTCTGCTCTCACACACACTGATGTTACTCCAACATAAATGAAAGTCCCCGAAGTAGGCAGATTTAGAGACATGTAAAATCAGCATGAGATCAGTATCAGGCATATGTATTTATAGTGGATATTTAGGCAAACATACAACCTGCAAATACCCCTAAAACAGGATTATAGGGTGTTTTTACACTATTGTTGTTGAGCTAAATCCTGACTGTCTTTACCCAATTTATACTTTGGGCCAGAATGTGTCAGGCCCTTATGAGAGCACAAAAAGTACGAGGACCCTTCCCTTCTTTAACAGTCCTTTAAGGGATGGTCACAAACACAATTCCTGTGTATGGAGGAGCACAGGGATTGCTGATTGCGTGTACTTCCTGGGCTCAATACACCCCAAAGTGTGCTAGTAGGAGGCAGGTCCTTGCTGAGTTGGGCACACCAAGAGAGCAAGCTGCACCATTTTGATGCCTGATGCACCCTGAGCACTGGTGAACTATGGAAGGGACTGCCCCTCCCAGAGGATCTCTTAAGTGAAGTCATTCTCCAAGCTCCCTATGAAGCAAATATGCCCACACAGCCCCTTACTGAGGCCATTGCTATTAGTGACTATCTGGCCCTTATGTTTCACCCAGCTCTTCCTGATAGTCTCATTAAATGAGTGTCACTGATTTGTCTAAGCAAGGAAGGGTAAATTCTACTCTCACTCACAGGAATGTACGTATGTGAAGCAAATCCACTGACTCCAGCTTTATACCAGCATAAACGAGGGCAGGATTTGGCCTGGAATGCATAAGAGTCTCCAAGTTCTGGCCCATTAATATTGCAATAAACCATGTTGTGGTGCACTGTTCCAGCAGTGAAAAGCGTCTGGAAAGCCATTGAATCAGGCCAAATGAAAGTTTCCCACTGTGAAGGAATCCCTGGATGGTTTGAGCTGGTATAACTTGCCCTAAAACAACCCCCTTCTTACTCCAACAGGGAGTGCATTGGGGACATGGCCAGAGCAGTGCTGCAACCCAGCAATCCTGAATGTGGAATTGTGCTTTGATAGCCAATGCCCTGAGGCTCTTCTACATTGTCCAGGGACAGAACCAGCCTCCATCCTTCATGCAGGGCTGCAACTTCAAGCACGTTTGAGTGATCAGGCTGTAGGAAAACATCCCACACATTGCAATGTTTGAATTTTGATGATCAAATACCACACCTGAAAGAATCACCTGACCTGCACTTCTTGTTCTTGCTATATGACCATCTCAATTATAAAATGGGAGAAGTGTCTAAACCAAGTGTCAGGTAGGTTCTCTGAACTCGTTTGCAATGAACGCTTTTTAAGAATCATTAGTAACGCAAGCACTTTGGACTGTGACTGGGCCACTTGAACATGACAGAAGTGCGTTATAGATTGCAGACCAAACATATACATGTCAAATCACATTCAGTTTCGCAGATGCTGTAAACTGATAGTTCTACCAAATATTAGAGCATCATTTAAAAGGGACACAACCAGGCTTCAGACTCTATAAACCTTTCATGATTGGTCTACGAAGTTTTGTTTTCAAATCAAACTCGCCAGCTCAGGATAGTTAAGAAAGCCCTATTAGTATCACTCCCCACATATAAACAGAGTCATACACATTCATGCAAATAGCCCAGTGCACTGGTGCACAGCTTTGTTTATTTTCAGAACCTGAACTAAGAGCAGTGTGTGTTTGTTTCAATTAACTTATAGCCAGAGAAATGAATTTTAAAACAGAAACATACTGAAATAGCCATGAAGATAGCTGAATAAAGAAAATGCTATTTTTAAATAATAAGCATCATTTGGGGACAGCTCATCAGTTGCACCAGGACAATGCTCAGCACAGCCTAGTGGTAGAAAGGAAGCAAAGGTGGCTTTATAACACCTTTTTGCCCACACCCCTAGATCCTGAGGCCCAGAAGAGGATGATACAACTTGTAACAAACTTAGAGTTTTTTCAAACTGTGTTCAGCTGCAACAGCCCTCAAGATGCCATTCCATTCGGAAATGGTTGGAGCACAGTAGTGCTCCTGCCATACCCCTACCATGCTCCCTACACAGGAGAATGGCAGATTAGGGCAGATGACATTAGGTTGAAGCCAGCCAGATGTCCTGGCTTTCCAGCTGCTTTGCACTGCAAAAACAGTGATTTGGCCCTATATATTTGCTTCAATATTTTCACTCCAGAAGTTGAAGTGTTCCATGTTGCTGATTCAATTTTCTTTTCTCTTATGTTGGTTTTGCCCCAGATTAACTCTATTGACTTTAAAGGAATTAAACATGATTTATACCAGTATTAGTGATAGAACAATAAGACACTGAATATTTTATCCAAGTATCTCCAAGCATTCATTCATGCTCATAACACAGTTTGGCTATTAACATATCCAGTTTACAGATAGGTAAAGTAAAATATATAAAGATCAAGCCATAAATTGTTTCAGTACAAGGGAGACCAGCTGCACATAGTAGAGGAAACTGCAGAATTGCCCCAATCTACAAACTCGGAAGGCAGTGTGCCTCAATGAGCAGGTTGATAGAGTAATTGTGCTCCCCATCTCAGACTGAATGCAGCATAATTTCCATCTGAAGGCATAACTAAGTTCCATCCTGCCCTCTTTGAGAAGCTGCTGGTGGTGGTATTTGGATTCACAAGGTGGGAGTGAAGACTGTTTTCACTCTACCCTTCTTGTTCATTTCAAGAGTCAATCATAATTTTGCCCAAGGTCACACTGTGAGTCAGTGGCAGAGCTAGTGAAAGAATCCCAGTCTTCCAACTCCCGGTCTCTTTCTTTAACATACCTTAACAGCCCCTGGGTAACATACATAGATTCCAAGGCCAGAAGGAAGCACTGTGATCCTTTAGTCTTTTCTACTGTGTAACAGGCCACATTCTGGTATCACCTTGATGTGTGATCTTGGGCATGTGCTTCTGCCAGTTTACCTATCCCACAAGGGTGTGTGATTAGGATTAATAAATTCAGCTTGATAAAGCACAGTGAGATCCACAGATGAAAGACACTCTAAGTGCAAAGCTATCAACTAATTGTTTTATTTTTAGTGCACAAGATTCAGCAGTGCGAGTTTGTTCTGGGACATTTTGCAGTATTAATCTATGCAGCTTCATTCAAAAGACTGAGCAGAGCAAAGTAGCTGCCCAGATACCTCATCTTAAAAGTATTTCTCTGACTCTCGGCCAAAACCATTTTATCTCTGTAAGCAATCCTTACACATTGCAGAATACATTCAGCGCTTTCATTACTAAATTACTCTTTAAGAGTTCACCAGGTAATTGAAGTTCCAAATGTCTTAGAATGGTTTGGCAACACTAAGTTTTCTTAATGGACTTGCAATCCAAGAACTCTAGAGGAAATAAAAGTAAACTGGATACTAAATATACATCCTACAATAAAATGGATTCAAATTACATTAAGAATCTGGCTTAATCCCACAAGGGAAATTTCAGAATCAAGAGTAAAATTATGCTTGAAGAGAGGGCTTTCATGCAATCGACGGTTCAGTTAAAACTCAAGGGCAAAAAGTCATAGGGAAGGATTTTCTAAAGACCTCAGTGATGGCCTAAATCTGGTACCATTGAACTCAATGGGAGGCTTACCATCAACTTCAGCGGAAGCATAATTAGGCCAACACTGAAGGCTTCTGAAAATCCCATCTATTTCTGTACTATTAGTAACATCTTTATTTATTTAAAATGGGGAATCGAATATCTTTTCATTAGTAATATGTTTGTGTACTTTTTGCACTTGTTTCATCTTGAACAATGAAAATAAAAGACCTAGTTCTGCTACCATGTGCAGCATAATTCCATTGACTTCAATGGAATTATTCCTGATTTATACCACTCTAAATGAGATCAGATGATAGTCAATTTCATTTCTGAGTGTGGTTAGCCTCTACTCAATTTCATTTTCAGGTTGTCCTGAACCAGCAAGATGATGCTATTGGATTAGCAATGCAGTGGCATGTTTACGTGTTCTTTTAAAGTCACAGAAATGTTGACTTTTAATTTTTAAAAAGCTTATTTAAAAAAAACCAAGTCATATCTGGCCTGATAATGTCCCTTATTATACTGAAATTTTTCATGATTTTGCTTAATGTGTTTACTAAACACCAAAGTTACCAGCGTTTAAACAAATTTTTGTTTACTCAAAAAGTATAGGGTAAAGAGAGGAATCAGCTAGTAATCTGCATACTTTAGTAGCAGCCAGCAATTCTAGAGTTCTAATGAGGGCTCTCATACTGACTCCCTCAGTAGTCTTTGGCAAATCACATAAAATTATCTGCCTCAGTTTCCCCCTTTTGTGAAATGGAGACAGCAGCTTCTATGTTAATAATTATAGGCACACATCTTATTAGGTACTATAATACAGGAGTTTTCATACACAGATCTCAAAGCACTTCACAAAGGAGCTCAGTATCGTTCTTTTCCTTTTATAGATGTGGAAAGAGTTTAGTCAGAGTTTAAAGCCAAAAGAGACCACCAGATCATGTGACCTCCTGTCTGTCACAGGCCACCAATAGCACCCAGCACCTAGACACTAAACACAACTGAAATTAGACCAAAATATTGCATCTCAGAGGAGACCAGTGTGATGGGCTGGATCACAGAAACCCCCTTTGGGGTGTGTGCTGAGACTACCCCTGTGCCCGCTTTCCCTTCCAGCTTGGGGGTTCAGTGCCCTGCCTGGTTTGAGCCAGACCCTCTAGCCTGTTACAAACCCAGACCCAAGTCTGAACCACAGCCCCCCAAAAGCTGCAGGCTTAACTGAAAACAGCTTAAGAAGTATTCCTGTCTCTAATACTCAGATGCCCAACTCCCAGCGGGGTCCAATCCCCAAATAAATCCATTTTACCCTGTATAAAGCTTAAACAAAGTAAACTCATAAATTAGTCGCCCTCTATAACACTGATAGAGAGATATGCACAGCTATTTGCTCCCCCTCCACGTATTAATACATACTCTGGGTTAATTAATAAGTAAAAAGTGATTTTATTAAATACAAAAAGTACTATTTAAGTGGTTCCAAGCAGTAACAAACAGAACAAAGTGAATTACCAAGCAAATAAAACAAAACATGCAAGACTATGCCTAATACAGTAAGAAAGTGATTACAGATGAAACCTCACTCTCAGAGATGTTCCAGTCAGCTTCTTTTACAGATTAGCCTCCCTCTAGTCTGGGTCCAGCAAACACTCACACCCCTGTGGTTACTGTCCTTTCTTCCAGTTTCTTTCAGGTATCCTTTGGGGGTGAAGAGGCTATTTCTTGAGCCAGCTGAAGACAAAATGGAGGGGTCTCCCAGGCTTAAATAGACTTTCTCTTGTGGGTGGACACCCCTCCCTCCCCCTGTG
The DNA here is from genome assembly GCF_003597395.2 of Chelonoidis abingdonii. Lineage (NCBI taxonomy): Eukaryota > Metazoa > Chordata > Testudines > Testudinidae > Chelonoidis > Chelonoidis abingdonii. Next base: position 69,543,183 of record NC_133778.1, read on the forward strand.
TAGAATCCCAGCTACAAGATGGAATTCTGGAGTCACATGGGCAAGTCACATGTCCACATATGACTCAGAACTTACAGGTAGCAGTCATTGTTCACATACTGCCTTGAACATCCTCAGGTAGACTTCTTATGTGGATTGGAGCCTTCCAAGATCTATTGTCCTGTTTCTTGACTGGGCACTTAACTTGCACATTCCTTTCTAAGAAGCTTCCCAAATGCCTTACTAAGGCTACTTAAAATCAAACAAGTACACAGCTAATATTCATAACTTTGAATACAAAAATGATACATACAGACAAATAGGATGAATATATTCAGTGGATAATAACCTTTGCAGAGATACATTACATGGCATATGTAGCATAAAACATATTCCAGTTATGTCATAGTTACATTCATAAGCATATTTCCATAAAGCATTATGGGGTGCAATGTCACAACCAGACTATAATGTGTCGCAGGCAGAGAAATATGAAGAGCTCAGATATACCAGTGCCCAAGGCCACTGCAATGGCATGAAAATAATTAAGGAACTATATTCTGATAATCCTGGCAAGTGACCCACACCCACATGCTGCAGAGGAAGGCAAAAAACCCAAAGGTCAATGTAAATCTGACCTAGGGAAAAATTCCTTCCTGATACCACATATGATGATCAGTTATATCCTGAGAATGTGAGCAAGAACCAACCAGGCAAGCACTGGAGAGAGATTACTTGGTGCTGCCTTAGAGCCCTGACCCCCCATATCCAGCTGTGGACATCTCTGGTGCCTCAGAGGAAAGAGATTAAAAAAAAAACCTTCCCAGAATATCTGGAGGGGAAAAATCCCCTCCTGACCCCTGCAGATGGCCATCTGAAACCCTGACATCTTTGCTATTAGGAAAGACAAAAAACAGAAGTGAGCCCCAGGGTTCTTGCGCCTTGCCTCCTACCATCACAAGCAACCCATCATACAATTGCACTCTTAATTTTGTCCTCTCTAAAAGCTAATTAAGTAACTTGCTCTCACAGCTCCTATTGGAAGGCTGTTCCAGAACCTCACCCTTCCAATGGTTAGAAGCCTTCTTCTAGTTTCCAGCCTGAATTTGTTAATGACCAATTTATATCCATTTGTTCTTTGCTAACATTGTCCTTAAGCTTCACTAGCTCATCACCTTCCCTGGTATTCCCCCTAATCTATGTAAGGAGAGCAATACTATCCTCTTTCTGCAACATTTTTTTTTCTGGACTAAACAAGCAGGGCCGGCTCCAGGGGTTTTGCCACCCCAAGCAGCCAAAAAAAAAAAAAAAGCTGCGATCGCAATCTGTGGCAATTCAACGGGAGGTCCTAAGCTCCGAGCAGGAGTGAGGGACCCTCCGCCGAATTGCCTCCAAATACCTGTAAGTGCCGCCGAATACCGCTCAGCAGTTGCCACCCCAAGCACCTGTTTGATAAGCTGGTGCCTGAAGCCAGCCCAATAAACAAGCCAAGCTCCCCTCATAAGATAGGCCCTTTAGTCCCCTAACCATCCTAGTAGCTCTTCTCTGCACACATTCCAGTTTAAAATTCATCTTTCTTAAACATGGGTGAGCAGAACTGCACACAGAATTCCAAATGTGGTTTTATGGTGCCTTTTACAACGGCTTTAATACTTCTCTATTTCTACTGGAAATGTCTCGCCTGATACACGCTAGGATTGCATTTGCCTTTTTTCACAGCCACATCACTGATGGCACATAGTCATGCAATTGACCCACATACCTAGATCTCTCTCCTCCTGTTGCTTCTAATTAATGAGCCTCCAACATGTGGAAGAAACTTTTATTGTTAAACCCTAAGTGCATGACCTTGCATTTTGCATTACTAAATTTAATTCCGTTTGTCAGTCCAGTCTTCAAGGTCATCCAGATCTTCCTGTATAATATTTCAACCCCCCTCTTTATTGACGATGCATCCAGCACTGGCTCCAGGCACCAGTGAAACAAGCAGGTGCTTGGGGCAGCACATTTCCAGGGGGCGTCATTTTGGCCATCCTTTTTTTTTTTTAAACTCACTTTCTCCCCTCTCACAACCCTGCAGAAGCAGAGGCACCGAGCAGCTGGGGATCCAGCATGGGAGCTGAGAACCCACAGGACCCTGGGAGCTGTAGCTCCTTGCCTAGCTCTTTGCCTATAGAGCCAGCCCTGGAACAATGAAAGAACTACATTTCCCAGCAATTCCTTGGCTGCTATCAACAGGAAAGGGAGGGGTAGGGAGTGAGGTTGCTGAGCCATGCTGTGAGTCGGAAGGGGTGGCACTGTGAATGGGGAACAAGTGTGCCCAAGGAGTAGAAAGCTTTGCCCTAGATGTCCCCTTCAGAAGACTTCCCCAGACTGCATTAGGGATACTGGTGTGACCTCACCTTGCAGCCCACAAAGAAGAAATTGGGTGGACTAAATGGACAGTGCACCTCTCTATCTGAAGCCTAGCAAGGGAGGTACGTGGATCCCACTAGAATTTAAAATGAAAAGTAAGGAAGGGGAGGCTCTGCTAGGGGACTTTGGCAGCTTTAGATACAGTACCAGGAGGATTTCCATGTCTGAGCCATGGAAGCAGAAATTTACTTTTCCTTTCCAGATTTAGCTAATATTCAGAAAGAGAATCTAGCACCTGCCTTCCAGATTTGAACACCCTCAAAATTGAGGAGTGCTCAAGCTCAATTTGGGCAGCTGTTACTTCATTTCTCCCAAATCAAATATACTGATCCACTGTAACTTGCTGTAGAAAAAGTAGGATAAGAAATAAAGAAGCAAGAAATGCTTCCCAGCGGTTTTTAGGACTGGAATTGCTATTTTCAACAGCTATTGCCCTCCCCCTTTTTTTTTTAAAGTTTTATTTGTTTAAAAGGAAGATAGTAATATTGCATTGGCAAATTCCTCATAGAAACAAAGAGTGGAACAAGAGAATAATAAAGGCATCTCAACTTTTCCTCATTTATGTAGGACAGTCTTATAATATTCATCCTGATATCCTCCAATCACGCAAGCTGAAAATTGTTCCACTTTACTGCAGTTCTGAAACCATATGGGAACCAGTCCTGTCTGTGTTCTTTGCACATGCAAAATTCCTGCTGAATGACCCACTCTGGGAGCGAGTTACCAGTGCCCCAGGGCTGGGACAGCAGGAGGGTGCAGGTTGGGGGGAGAGCCCAGGGCTGGGGCAGCACGGGAGTGCGGGTGGGGGGAGGGCACTGGTGGGAGGAGAAAGGAGGGAGCCCAGCACTGAGGCAGCAGGGTGTGTGTGTGGAGGGGGAGCCCAGGGCTGGGGCAGCAGGGGAGTGCGGAGGGGAGCCAGGGGGGCAGCCAAAAATTTTTTTGCTTGGCGTAGCAAAAAACCTAGAGCCGGCCCTGGATGCATCCCCCTTTTGTATCATCAGCAAATTTAATTAGTTCACTTCTAGTTTTTGTGCCAAGGTCATTAATAAAAATATTCAATATGATTTGTCCCAAGACTGCTCCTAAAGAAACTGCACTAATAACCTCCGTCCAGGTCAATAATTTACCTTTTAGCACAACCTATTGCTTTCTCCCTTTTAGCCAGTTCCTTAGCCACCTTATAATGCTTGGAAATGAGGCATGAAGTTACTTGCCCAAGGTCTTCCAGCAGAGGCAGGGGAAATAGAACCCAGACCCCCTAGACCCGTGCACTATCCACTAGACCACACTGCCTCTTTTACAGTGTGAAGATTAGTTTGATATTTCTAAAGAACTTTGAAGCAGCAGAGTACTTAATAATGCCATTATTCAGAGCCTATCTTCTCTTTTTGATTCTGCTAGCAAATGTAGAATTATGGTTTCGCTGCAGGATCCAGCAGCAGGAGAAGGTGGGTGATGATGAAGAGCACTCCTAATGTAACAATAACAAGGAAACATGGAACATCAGCTAGGGCTTTGCATTTCAGACAAGTGATCTCCTTACTTTGATTTCTTAGTGCAAAAATCCTCCTTCATCTCAATGGCTTGATTATTGCAACCAGGGGAGACCTTAAGTCTAGGCTGATATTATAGCTAACAGGTAGACTAGGGGAAGCTGTAGGCAAAGGCTAAGTAGGCCGCCAGTCATTCACCTGCAGGATGCTATTCTCTGGCAGGGGCTTCTTCTGCACAGCTGGTCTCCCCCCACCCCATCCTCCACAATCCAAAAAGGTGTGTTTGTTTCTGCTCAGTTGTGTGCAATATGGGTCCCTCTCTGACATACCACTTGATCTTCTGCATTTGCTGCTGAGGTACTGCCCTTGCAGCAATGCTGCTACTTGTGCAGCATATTTTAGGAACTAAAAATGTTGACTGTAGAAGAGCATGCAGAAATAGGGGTCCCATTTTGTTGGAATACCAATAAGCATTTACAAATGTTATCAACTGAATCATCCTCCTGTGAGGTAGGTCAGAATTATAGTGTTACAGCAGTTTGGCTGAATGAGGCACAGAGATATTAGGTGACTTGCTCAAAGTCACACACTAGGTCAGTGGCAAAGATGGGACTGAAACTCATGAGTGCCTGCTGTCTAGTCTTACGCTTAATTCACCACCCCACATTGGCTCCTCATTAGGAGCATCAGAGAAAAACATATAGAGGAGAAATGACACAGCAGAAAAACTAGCTTGTTATGTCCCACCTACTGGTTGAGCAGTTACAGGGCAGCCCTATTTAGAAACGCTGGACATGCACAAGGCTGTGGGGCTGGATCTAATGCATCCAAGGGTGCTGAGGGAGTTGGCTGATGTGATTGCAGAGCCATTGACCATTATCTTTGAAAACTCGTGGCAATCGGGGAGGCCTTGGACTACTGGAAAAAGGCAAATATAGTGCCCATCTTTAAAAAAGGGATGAAGGAGAATCCAGGGAACTACAGACAAATCAGCCTCACCTCAGCCCCCAGAAAAATCGTGGAGCAGGTCCTCAAGGAATCCATTTTGAAGCACTTGGAAGAGAGGAAGGTGATCAGGAACAGTCAACATGGATTCACCAAGGGCAAGTCATGCCTGACCAACATGATTGCCTTCTGTGATGAGATAACAGGCTCTGTGAATATGGGGAAAGCGGTGGACATGATATACCTTGACTTTAGCAAAGCTTTTGATAACGGTCTCCCACAGTATTCTTGGATTGGATGAATGGACTATAAGGTGAATAGAAAACTGGCTAGATCATCGGGCTCAACGTATGGTGATCAATTGCTCGATATCCAGTTGGCAGCCAGTATCAAGAGGAGTGCCACAGGGGTTGGTCCTGTTCAACATTTCATTAATGATCTGGGTGATGGGATGAATTGCACCCTCAGCAAGTTCGTGGATGACACTAAGCTAGGGGGAGAGGTAGATACACTGGAGGGTAGGGATAGTGTCCAGAGTGACCTAGACAAATTGGAGGATTGGACCAAAAGAAACCTGATGAGGTTCAGCAAGGACAAGTGCAGAGTCCTGCACTTAGGATGGAAGAATCCCATGCCCTGCTACAGGCTGGGAACTGACTGGCTAAGCGACAATTCTGCAGAAAAGGACCAGGGTATTACCGTGGATGGGAAGGTGGATATGAGTCAATGGTGTGCCCTTGTTGCCAAGAATGCTAATGGCATATTGGGCTGCATTACTAGGATCACTGCCAGTGGATTGAGGGAAGTGATTATTCCCCTCTATTCAGCACTGGTGTGGCCACATGTGGAGTATAGTGTCCAGTTTTGGGCCCCCCACTACAGAAAGGATGTGGACAAATTGGAGAGAGTCCAGCAGAAGGCAACAAAAATGATTAGGAGGCTGAGGCATATGACTTATAGGGAGAGGCCGAGGAAACAGGGCTTATTTAGTCTGCAGAAGAAAAGAGTGAGGGGGGATTTGATCGCAGACTTCAACTACCTGAAGGGGGGTTTCAAAAAGGATGGAGCTAGGCTGTTCCAGGGCCAGTGCAACCCATTAGGTGACCTAGGCGGTTGCCTAGGGTGCTAACATTTGGGGGGCAGCAACCGTGGTGGTCAGACCTTCCGCCACCTGTCAGGGGCAGCATTTCAGGGGCAGGACCTTCCGCTGCCTCTGTCGGGGGCGGCATTTCAGGGGTGGGACCTTCCACTGCCTAGGGCAGCAAAAAAGCTGGTGGCGCTCCTGGGCTGTTCTCAGTGGTGGCAGATAACAGAACAAGGAGCAATGATCTCAAATTGCAGTGAGGGAGGTCTAGGTTGGATATTAGGAGAAAATATTTCACTGGGAGAGTGGTGAAGCACTGGAATGGGTTGCCTAGGGAGGTAGTGGAATCTCCATCCTTAAAGGTTTTTAAGGCCCAGCTTGAGAAAGCCCTGGCTGGAATGATTTAGTTGGGGTTGGTCCTGCTTTGAACAGGGGGTTGGACTAGATGACCTCTTGAGTCTCTTTGAACCCTAATCTTCTATGATTCTATGCTAAGATTGCAAGGACTTCAAGAACTAGCACCACTATTGGTATCAGCCTCTCCTGAGTGGTTGGGAAGAGATCAGATCTATTGTGCCAAGAATAAAGTTTTTTTTGTTTGCTGGCAATTCCAAAAATATCGGGGGGGGGGGGCGCGCAAAATATTTTTTAAAATTTTCAGCAAATCAGAAAGGTTTTAAAAAATTTCATTTGTGTTGGCCGGTAGGTTTTGTTTCAACAAAATTGCAACATTTCATTTCAATTTCAACCATTTAAAAATGTTTGTGATTGTTTAATACAGTTAAAGGAAAATGTGAAATGGAATGTGGTTTCAAATTTAAAACATCAAAATTTTGAAAATGTCAAAAGGAAACATTTAGGTTAGTTAGTTAGTTTGTTTCTAGGGTTTTCTTTGCCGAAACAATTCAGGGAATCCAACATAAACTTGAGAAACGTTTCAGTGGCACTGAATATGCCTTTTTCTCCAAAAAAGATGTAGACAAAATTTTTTTTTTTACTCTGCTCTAATTTGATCCTGGGTAACGGGGCACAGAGTTGAGCAGATCTTGCACCCGATAAAAGTTTGGTGTAGCAGCTATGCTCATCCTGCACTCCCTCAAGCTCTAGACATTGGGACAATGCACTTCCACATTATTTCCAGTGAAAGCTTGTGTGCTTTCAACACTGAAGCCGGTTAGTTATAGAATAGGAATCAATTCACTCAACACTGAAATACTGCCCCTGGGGGTGGGGGGAATTTAGCAGCTGCTTAACCATGCAAAACAATATTACACTGCAGTTTAGGATAGAAACAGAAGAATTAAATCCACAGAGGGAATTTAGGCTGTAGAAAATAGTTACCTAAATTGGATTCTAGCCAGCACACTGGGGCTCCAAAAATGCCAAGGGACCTAGTTACACCCAGGAGTTAGGACATCACTTTTAGCTGTCCTTCAAAAGGCTGCACTTACTGTAACAGCCCCTAAGCCAGGACTTCAGTTCACTACTTACTCAAAGGAAAGACTGACACCTACAGAATCACCAGCATCATTTCCAAAAGAACCAAGATGTCTTTGGAGATCCTCCATCCAAATAAAGATCAAGACCAAGCATGTTTAGGTTCAGTGTTCTGATAGGATCACAGCACTGACGACTGCGTTCATGCCAAGTCTTAAACTTAAGCATTAACCTATTTTTTTATGTATCTAACTGCAAAAATGCCTTTTTATTTTATTGGAACAGGCAAATATCTATCTCATGGTTGCATAAATCAAAGCATCTTACCCAATTTTTTTACAATTTTCCAATCATCTTTGGGCTGAAACTAAACTTGAGTAACTTCAGCTTAATAGGAACATTTCTGAGACACTTTTGAGAAAGAAAATACAAAGTTTTACGGTCTAATCTCTCAACATGCTGCACACCTCATTAAAGGTGCCTAATCCAAAGCACCCTGAAGTCAACTGAAAGATGCCCAGTTCACTGCAATGGGAGCTGGATCATGACCTTTAACATTCTTATCCCCAGTAGACTTACAGTGCTGACACTGGGAGCACTCAGCACCTTTCAGGATCAGGATCTTGCAATAGAGTGGCTCTTTCAACCCACATTTACAGTACCAACAATTGTGATTTCTGGGAGAGAAGGATGGGGGTTTCAGTGTTGATGTTTCAAGATCTTTAGTGACTAATCATCTCATATTCTATACCAGGGTGGCCAAACTTACTGGCCTTCCGAGCTGCATATGACAGTCTTCAGAAGTTCGAGAGCTGGGGCACACCCTCCTGCTGAAGCCCCAAGTTCCAGCAGGTGTGTCCCACATGGCTGAAGCCCCGAGACTCCCCTCCCCACTGGACATCACCCCACTGCAAGGCAGAGCTCCTGAGTTCCCCAACTCAGTCTGTAGGCAAAGAACAGAATGACATGGGGGGCTTGCAAGCCACTCTTTAACAGTAAAAGAGTCACACGTGGCTCGTGAGCCATCCCTCTTCTATATAGTTTATTCTGCTTCTGTTTATTCTTTGTTCATGGTGGAGTTTTAAGACATTTTTGTAGAAAGCCAAATTAAAAATGTTAAAATACCAGCATAAGTCACGGAAGAACATTTCTTAAAAACAAGCTAACAGAGATTCCAGAGTTTTGTTTCCTGGGGAAAAATGGGGTAGCCAAGAGGCCCTTGTGGGATCTTATAAATACATTTTTACTTTTTCAGCCAAACCTATGTAGCTCAACATAACTAGTGCACAGGATGAGCAAGATCTTTGATGGCACTGGGGGAAATAATTTGGCACTGTCTGATATGTGGTTGGAATGTTTTTCATGCAGTTCCAGGTAAAGATTGAGTCTTGAAGTTGTATGCTTCCACAAAGCATCTGGAATTGTAATGATGAAAAATGGCATTCCTGTGGACTCAGGCTGCAGCACAAAGTCCAGCATGTGCCCAAGTCCAGTTCAAATCAGGTCGTAAAATCTAATTCCTGAAAATAATTTTCTAAAAATAGTTGCTACAATTGGCTTCCTCTGAAACTTAACTGATTCAGGCTGCTGACTGATCTACTGTTCGGAATACATCCACACATGTTTCTCTAACTAAGAGGGAAAATAATATCTTGGGAAGCTTTATTCAGTTCCTGATATGGCCATCATCTCAGAAACACACACATATATATGTAAGACCAAAAAGGACAGATCATGGGAGACACTTTTAGAAGTCTTTAGCCCCAGATTTTAACATACCTGAATATTAGATAAAGGAGGAGCTTAGTCTGCTTTGTTAACTACACCCCCACATGATCATGCCTCCTATTTAAGGACAGCTAGACTGCATTCTGTACCGTCTCATAAGACCTATCAGTCTCAGGGTTTTTAGCTTAGTGTAGATAAAAGTTCCATGTTTTGTTTGTTTGATGTTGTTTTCTGTAATCTCAATAGTGCACGAATGAGAGTCGGTTTGGGTGCACTGAGGGCAAAGAGAGAGGGACCTGCAAGGCATGCTGGAACCCTGCAGAAGCCACTCGGTTGAGTTCTGCAGGGACAGGCCCCAGGCATATTTAGGGACAGCAGAGAACGGAGCCAGGGAGCAGCCATGCCCCTAAAGTATGCTCCCCTCCAAACCTCGCAGGTACTTATGTATATATGGGACTGGAAATTCATTCTGCTCCAATCATCATTAAATCCCACAGAGTCGCTTCCATGGCTGCAACTATGCTGTTGGGGAGAAAGCAACCCATGAAAACCAGGTTGCTAGGGAAAGGGAGCACCAGGGTTAGGTGGAGGGGCGGTGGAGCAACATGGAGGCAACAAAGGCTTCACACAATTGAGGCAAAGCTCTCAAGGTCCATGGGTTAGTGGATCCATACCTGCTGCCTCCACTATAGCCTCCAAGACTCCTCTGACAAAAAAGAGTATGAAACAGAAGCTCTGCTAAGTGAATCCAAGTGAATTTGTTTAGATCGCTGTCCCCTCCTGTGTTTTTTCCAGGGCTCTATGTTTCTTATACGCAGGTTGTCTGTTCTTCTGATATAGTGTTTAAATATGGGTATAAATAAATCTATTATTTGTACTTTACTTGAGGAGTGTTGCTGGTAAATAAAGGAGAGAAATAGAATTGTTTGAACTGCTCTCAGGACCCACACATTAAAACATACTCACATAAGGGGTATCCGCTCTACCTTGAAAAATAACTGAGTCATTCCACAGGAACAGAGATGCACAGTTTTTACAATTGTATTTATTAGATTATATCAGGAGAAAAAAGGATGAGGAAAGGTTAGACTAAGGCAGGGGTCAGCAACCTGCGGCACGGGTGCCAAAGGCAGCATGCAAACTGATTTTTAGTGGCACTCTGCTGCCAGTCAAGGTCCCAGCCACTGGCCCCGCTCAGCCTGCTGCCTGCCTGGATGAAGAGACACCCAGGCCAGCAGCAGGCTGAGCGGGGCCAGTAGCTGGGACCCTGGCTGGCAGGGGCCAGCGGACACACCCCAGAGTGACAGAAGGCTGAGCACCTCAGCCCGCTGCTGGCCTGGGGTCCCAGCCGCTGGCACCACTCAGCCCACTGCTTGCCTAGATGGACAAAACCTCAGGCCGGCAGCGGGCTGAGCTGGGCCGGTGGCCAGGATCCCGGCTGGCAGGGGACAGAGGATGGAACCCCAGACTGGCAGCAGGCTGAGCGGCTCAGCCCGCTGCCAGTCTGGGGTTCCATCTGCCACCCCCACTGCTGGTCTGGGGTTCCAGCTGCCGGCCCCGCTCAGCCAGCTGCCAGTCGGGTTCCTTCTGCCAGCCCCTGTAAATGTAAAATCTATTACTGGCACCCGAAACCTCAAATTACAGTAAATAAATGTAAAAGCAGCAGAGAGTCCTGTGGCACCTTATAGACTAACAGAACTTTTGGAGCATGAGCTTTCGTGGGTGAATACCCACTTCATCGGATGCATGGGCTGAAGACTTGGCACACCACTTCTCAAAGGTTGCCACCCCTGGACTAATGAAAGGAAGCGATATACTAAGTTTAAAGTTCTGTTAAACCTGATTGCAAGGAATTGACCAGAAATCTAATGTTCCTGTTACTAACAGACTCAACATTTGTATGAGACATTCATGGTAAAGTTTGATGGCTGAATGGAGAGAACTCAGGCAAAAAGGTAACTAGCAAATGTAAAAGGCAAAAAAGCAGAAACAGGGCTGTAAATGGGTTCTGACAATATTCCCTTCGGGTGGTGATCTATGTAAAATATGAAATACAGTACCAAACCTGGGCTAGAAAGAAAAGCTCTTATGTAGGTGGAGCTTTTTAATAGCATGTAATTAAATTTCTCCTACATTTAGTGTTTCAGAATAGATGCAACGTTTATAGAATGCTCACTACGAAAAGGTAACACAGGACTATGACTAGTAGTGAGTGCAGAGGACTGGGAGTCTAAACTCCTGGCTTCTAAGCACTCAAATCCAGATTTTTTAAAATATTTAGGTGTTGCAGCACTCAGCATTGCAATGCCTAACTGACTGGGGAGCCTACATCTAGTTTTAAAAGGGATTTAGGCACTCATCTGAGGCCCAGAGCTTCTATGATAAGCACAGTATAAATGTCTAGATACACGAATTAGATATTTCTACTCTGCCATTGATTCATTTAGGCCCCGTCTATACCACACAAAAAACATGTTAGCTGAGCATGAACCAGATCCTCAGTCTGTATAAATTGGCATAGTTCCACTGACTTCATTAGCATAAGGCCACTTTTTACACCAACTGTGGACCTGGCCCATATATATTTAAAAACAGGTTCATCAGCCTAACACAGTTTTAAGATACTTTGACTGGTTAGTCTGGACAAGGGAAAGGTGTGTTAATCCCATTTCCAGGATTAAGGCCAAAATTTGCAAGCTTGTGTGCCTGAAGTAGGTCACCTACATAAAAGTGGCTTGATTTTTAGAAGGACTAAGTGCTCCCAGCTCCCTTTGATTTCCGATTCCTAAATATGGATTTAGATGCTGCACTTTAGGCTCTGAAGTTTGAAAATAGTTTTGCAAAAAGGGATTGGCATGCTTGCCCTTCGTCCGTGTTGCCCAGACAAAGGATGTTAAAACTGTGTTAGTATTTACAAAAATGGGTTTAGCTAACCAGGTATTTTTTAATAAAGCAAGTGTGCAAACTTAGGCAAATCACAAATCATAACTGTGCCTTACTTATCTCCATCTTATAGATATGTATGGTACTTCTCTATTTCATTTAATATTCATAAGTAAATAAAATAATAATACACTAGCTATAATAGATCTCCAAGTGCTTTACAAAGGGAGATCAGTATTATGATCCCTATTTTACAGATAGGGATTCTGATGCTTTGTGATCCTTGGATGCAATATAAATACAAAGTATTATCAACTAATTATCATCATCTTTTATTACCACTCAGCACCAAGGAGAGCTGAGGAATGCTGAATCAGACAAAACAATTATTGCTTATTCTGCACATATCCACTCTCTAGTTGACTAAATCTCAAGGTGCATGCTATAGAAAGTTATCATTTAACTGCTACTCAGAGTAAGGATCTGCTACTATCTACAGTCTTTGGATCACTGCACATGACCAACACCACTGTATGTCTCCCATGCAAAGCACTGTGGTGGAACTGCAGCTGTACCAAGAGATGAAATCAATTCCAATCACAGCAACCAGTTCAGAGCTTCTGGTTATGCCCTACTGCATAATTCAGTATAGAATTATACTGACAAATGGTATAGACAAATGGGGTTTTGACCCTTTCCTGTGGTAAGGGTTTAGATGTTAGAAGGACCATTTCTACAAAACATTATGAAGACAAAATTCATTTTTAATTAATGTAAATGATATACCCATCCTGTTTTTCTCTATATCTGGTTTTAGTGTCAGAGTCTTCTTAAGAGGCCAAAATGTATCAGCATCCCACAAAACAAAACGCACACACAAAGATTTCCTTAGCAGACTGTTTTATTATGACATTCATAAACAACCTGGGGAAGAGTATAGATTCCAGACCAACAGGATCCTGTAATAGGTGGCTGAGTTATTTAACAACCTGGCTAACTTTTGAATAGAACCGAGTTGACTGGAGCAAGCTGTTAGCTGGAGATTTGCACACAGTAGATCCAGGCCCTTGAAGCTCACAAGATCATTACTATTCACCCATTAGGCTTGACTTGCTCCTTCAGACTGAATTTATCTGAATGCTTCAGACTGATTCTATTAGCATCATCCCCTGAACTCTCGGGTCTGCTTTTCTGTGCTGAAGCAGACAGTTTAAATTGCTGTGAAGACAGTGGCAGTCAGTTCCAAAGAGACTAGCTCTTTATAACATATTTCTGTGAACAGAAGGCAATAAATATGAATCAGAATGCACAAGGATTTGGCTTTCTCTAGTACCTTTGGTTCATCATCAAGCACCTGATCCCTGCAGCATCGACGCAAGAGTGGCCATGTTTGAAATAAAAAGAAGACTCTTTAGTTGGTTTATAATATACACGATAATGTAAATCGTACATGTATTGTATCTATGAATGTATGTGTAATTTAGTCCCATTAAAATGCAAATAGTTATCACACTGGGATATCTTCTTCTTAGCATATATGCAATGTGCCTCAGGCGGCATATGATCGGTCAGAGACATCACGTTACCTCCCTACACTTCTATAACTGCACTTAAGAGGAAGAACTTGCTGTGCCTGCAATACCACTTTGTGGTAACTTATGCTTTTGATTTTATAACATTGACCACTGTATGTGCATAAGGTATCTCCTCTCTTTCACCACACATATCAAGGCAGTGTCCGAATCCGGCAACATTTTCCTCTATCTTATTTCTAAAATCTAATCTTTTCCTTCCATCCAACAGCTAAAACTCTCAAGCCCCATATCCTCTTACTTCTTTACTGCTATGTCTTCCTCCTATGTGGCCGTCCTAACACTCACATGCCCATTCCCAAGATACAGGTGCTTAAGACCCTCTTCTTTGCCCATTGCTCTGACCATGGAACTCCCCTTCTTTGAATCTATCCACTGGATCTCCCTTTTCTAGCATATTAAATTCAAGCTTCTTCTCCTCAAATTTCAAGGCCCTAGACAGTTCTGTCCACCTCTATTTTATCTACTCATCTTTATTTGACCTTCCGCATTCTCTCCACTCAGTTACTAATGTTAGTATCCACCATCTATTTATCCAGTTCTCCCACAGCTGTTTTTGTACTTTCTTCCACTTGGGATAATCTTTCCAAACTAGTTCATAAGGTCACCACGTTCTTCTTCAAATCCCTTTCGGAGCCATGCATGGTGGTATAAAGGCAAATAAAGAGACAAGTTCCCTTACTGAAGGAGTTCACAATCAAAGTTAGATCACAGAGATAATAAAAAATGACAATGCAGCATGGCAAGTAAGAGGGTACCTTCATGGAAATTCAACTGAATTCCATTAGAGTCCTTCCGCTGGTCTCTGTTGGTTTCTTATAAACCCATAGTCCCAGGAAACAATAGACTAATAGTCCCAAAACCTAACTGGCCAACTGGAACCAGCAGAAACTAGTTGAAAATTTTCAGCAAGAATTTTCATTAAAGTGGTGTGGGGAAAGTCAACAGTAAACAGTGGAAGGGGAACACTGCTGTACAAGCAGACTAGATATTTCCATAGAGAGCAGATCATGTCCATTGTTTGGTAGAGTATTACATATTTCTTATTTTTCATTTATGGTGGATACATTTTTACTATAATGTAAATGTATTTATTAAATGCCAGAAACCTGTTGTTTTAGTTCCTTTCATAATCAGGTACCCAAGCACCCAATAACATTTTAAAAAACAGCAAATTGAGACAGTGACAGGGTAACAGCTGAGTAGACAAATGTAGCAGCAGCCATTGTATATTCAGCAATTGCTCATTTAAAGCGTCAGGTATTAAACCATGTTTTATGGAGAGAAGAAAGATGAGCCAGAACACTAGAGTTACCTCCTACTCTGAAAATGCCATGAGCTATTCATCTTTCACCTGAATGGCTGATATGGATGGGCATAAAGGAATAGTTTAACATTTTATCCAAAGGATGGCACTTCTGACTAGTGCCACCATATACTGTCAATAAAATATCAGCTGCATCTTTTGGCATAGGACTTGAACATACAATCTTCTTGCCCAGAGCCAAGAATTCCACCAATTAAGCTTTGTAGGTCTAATAATTAAGGCATGCTTACTATTAAAAATAAATAGCAATGATTCAGATCTTGAGCTCGTCATTCCATTTTTACTGAGTTGTTTTAATTCAGTTGCTGGAATAAAGACCAGTGGCCTCAGGAGTTGACCCCACATTATTTGTTTTTCAAACTGTTAAAACCCAACAAAAACAATTTTAAAGAAATAAATTAATTACTCACAAATCCACTCTAACTTTTCAGTGACTGTATCACTGATGTCCTTAGACATGTAAAGCCAAACTTTGGCACAATTTATGTTTCCTCTCCTATTGAAATAGTACTGCAACAATACTCTTGTTTCCAGCTTGGATCCCGTTTGGTACAACAGTTTGATGTTCTCTTACAAGACTAGTGAAAAATACACTCCGCTAATTTTACTAAGTGACATGCCAGCATCTTTAGGGACTATATTTTTTCCTACCTTTCCATACAGTAATATGGTTTGCTCTCAGCTAATGAAATGTGCTTTACATTAGCTGGAGTGAGGAGTTCAGTTAGGATGTCCCTCTACCCTTTTTCTGGCTGACATACAGTCAAGCATCAAAAAGTTAAACTGCTTTGATAGAAAACTATTTTCCTTTCTTTAATATTTGATAGTTGATCATGAGTTGATAATCCCTGCAGATCTCCTTTTGCTTCCCCCATTGCCCCAGTGGTTTATCATGTCCAATTAGCCATCTGCCATGCCTGTACTGCCATACAAAAGGAACACACTCCCCTCTACCACAACCCATCAGCAGGCCCATTGTCCCAGCTGACAAACAAGAATCAGACATCATTGTTTCCAACTGATGTTGCTGCTCAGAATATAGGCTGCCAGTTGTGATTAAAACAGTAGAGGTGCCAGAGAACACTCCAGGAATCAGGAACTATGCCAGAAACTACAATAGTAGTAAAGAACCTTCATCAAGTTACTTTTACTAAGCATATACTAATTTCAAGTAATAAGCATACTGGGTCAAAGTTTGCTCTTAGACAATAGGGTTTACATGGGAGTGAGAGAGAGTCTGGCCCACTGCCTTTACTGTTTTACTAAGGGTTCACAGAGGGCATCTTGACAAGAAACTCCTACAATCTCCAGGAGAGACAAAAGTGCTTTGATTCAAAAACATTCTCTTTAATGATTTCTTAAAAGAATGAGGCAGGTCATCTTATGTGTACAACTTACTACAAAGAAGTGATCAAAAACCTGAAAAACACAGCTGAGTTAATATATAGAGCTATTATTATAGATTATATAATGAGTTAATTTAATTTCTGCTGCAAACACCACTCTTTTTTTTCTCCAAGGCCACTTTAGTAACACAAATGATCAGAGCAGCTGGTTCACCAGTCACTGATGTTAAACTGAAGATAATTTCCTCTTATGATTCTGAGAAAAGCAAGATGTCACCTTATACTAATAAGTATAGTTTGCCTACTTACAGTTCTTTGTTCCGTCAGTGAAACAAAAATGGTGTCTTAGATAATTAAGGCTGCAAAAAAGGAATTTCATTTTTAGCTTTAAAGGCAATTTGTTGCCGTTAAGCAGGTATTGCCTAATTGGTCTGTGTACCTACCTGGCCTCTTTCACGAAGTAGGTGGTGCTCAGACACTATTGTAAGGCATAAAAGTAGGCAAAAGAGATAGCGGGAGACAGATCACCCCAATTAAATACAACATAGTTTATGTATTAATTAATTAAAACAAACACATTGCTTTTAAAAGTAAAAATGGAATTCCATTCTTGAGCCCTGATTCTGCAAGGCTCTTGAGCACTTACTTAATTTTATACATAGGAATAGTTCTATTGACTACAATGGCACTACTCATGCCTTGAAGCCTAAATTATCTGAGGCTAAATTTAGAAACAACTATAAATATGATCCCAATCTTCTAAAGTTCATCCGTGGCTATCACCAATCTTCTCTTCAGTCTACTGGATCAGGAAACAGGAACTATTTAAACAGCAATGATTTTTTCCCAGTACTCCTTCACACTCCAGCACTGAATATGTATAACTTTCAAACTACTGATGTTCTCTACTAATCTGCTGTCATACTTAACTATGATAAGGAGCAAAAATATATAGTACCAGAAACTAATATTATCTGTAGCCACATGAGGTAGTCAAGTAAATAGAATTCTCTCTCTTGTAATGCTGCATGGGAGAATAGGTTCAAATACCAACTTCGGTCTAAATTACAGCTGAAATGACATGCAAACTGCAAATATCCCCATCAAATATGACTTGTGCAAAACTAACCGTAACTTGGTACTACAACCCATGTATTCCACAGGTGGCTTGACCTAGAAAAGCATTTATGATTGATATCATCATGATGTTTGGGTTAAGTTCTAATTTCACTTATATTAGTGAAAAATCCAACATAAGGTCATTGAAGTAAATTGAGTTATTCCAGATTTACACCAGGATAACTGAGATCATAATTTGTCCTAGAATCTCTGACTAAATTTTTTTTTAATTCAAACCTTCCATGACTTTTCTTCTATAGCCACCTGCGTTCCAGAGCTCTCTAGTAAGATGATCACATTTTACTTCTACATGTGCTTTCTCTTTCTTTCCTATATTCAGGTTTCTTTTGCAACATGTGCATTACAAACCTCCCAGCTATGCTTACAAGGCTCACAGGGCAAAGTTTCCTAAGTGGTAGAATCCTCATAGTTTAACACAAGGCATGTGCACCATATAGATCTATAAAAATGAGTTGTTTATTCACCAAAATATTAAAGCAAGACACCATTCCAGATCAAATAAGAGCACAAATATGTCAGCTTGTTCTTGACTTACTTTAAGTTTGAGTCATAAAATGCACAGCTATTTGCGTTTATAAGGTCTAACACTCCATAAGTATTTTCTTTGATATAGCTATGAAGTATTTCCAAATACCAGTAGATACTGCATTGTACGGGTCATAGTGGAGTAATAAAGCTGCTTCTATACATCCATAATCAAACTTCTTTGGGACCATAAGGTCACAGCAGCTGAAACAACGAAATACATCATATCAGCCCTGCCTGCCTAAAAGAGACCCAACACACCTGTCCAATGGGAGAATTCCCCACAGGGTCCTTAGCATAGAAGGTGCGTGTTCTTTTACATCTCTGAAATCCAATCCTACATTTAAAAATCTTCTATTCCCCAACACTCTGTCAAGGCCTTGATACAGCCATGGAAAAAACAGTGATACTTATACTTTCCTGGCGAAAGCTGACTTTTAGTTACACCTATTCACCCCTTCTATGGATGAGAGACAACTGAGACACAAATCTGGCAATCTACGTTCCACTGTAAAGAGGTTTCCTTTACTCATGAGCACTATGGCCATTGTATTATTCTGTGGGGTTTCTCTTTCACAGTAATACTGTTCTTCCCTGTGAGATTGATTTAAAATTCAATGAAGGCAATGGCAGTTTTCCCACTGACTTCAGCAGGCGCTGGATCAGGCCCTATAGCAACACCTACTAATGCAAATAATGTTCATCCTGTATTGATGTTTCCTCTACATCCACACCTCCTTGTTTTGTGAATCAAGGATTGTTAACTTGACAGTAAAGGATTAGCTCTGAGCAGAAGCTATGCGTACAAGGTCTTATCCTGATAGCTAGCTATTCAAATTAATACAAAATAATATAAATGTTTATTGTACCATACTATAATATGATCTCATCTAGAAAAAATGAATTGTAAATAACCATAAAATGTCACTCGCATTATGTTTTGCATAATTATTTTACTTTTTTTTCCTTGGTGCAGGAGTCTGTTGGGGGAGGAACTGAATGTCTTCTGGGATTGCTAACAGGATACAGAACTTTTCTGCACTTTAGTCACCAAATAAAATCCAAGACATGGGCCAGATCATATCCTCATGACTTTCCCCTCCACAAATCCATAGGGTCTAATACCTTTTCTGGGCATTTTCAGCAGTGCTGAAGGGGGGAAATGATGCTATCCCCACTAATAGCCCCTGGTATAGTTACACCCAACTTCTGGTCCTTTTGTCTTCAGACCCCAGACCGACAGAGCATTGTCTACAAAGTCCTGAGGAGGACAAAAGACAGTGCCACAGAAAGTTCCCTTCCAGATGGAGTGGGGGAGATCTGCTCATGGAGGCCCCACTCCATGCACATATGTTGGGGAGCACGTGACTATCTGGTCTTAGGTGAGTAGTGACTAAAATCTAATCCAGGTAACCCTCTGAAATAGATGAAAAAATAATTCACATTATAGATTCAGCAAAGTGTAAAATGAAAATCCACATTCCTGGTAATACCATAGGGCAAAATCTCCAGAGAGAAGTGTGATCTCTACATTGTCACTGTCCCTTTAAACAACAGGGGTCCTTTCCAAATAGAACACAAAACATGACAGTCTTTTCTATATCACAGCCTCCTTTATTAGTGTACATTATCAAAACAGACCTTATAAATTATAAAGTTGGAAGGTGAGGAAGTCAGACACCATGAGTACACCTTACCACTAGAGACAAGTAGATTGATTCAATTTATCTGTCCTACTAGGAGACACTTGATTCCATCAGCCTCAAGGAGCACTCTTCCGCACACATAATTTGAAGCACATCTATTGATCAAACAGCCTGTCCACTGCCAATCATTTTAAAATTATTTAGTAGCAGAACTGACAGTCACTTGGACACAAATGAACATTGGCAAAAGTCTAACATGCTGGTGGAAGGCAAAAGGAAAAGAGAATAATTCATTGCACTAAAAAAAAAGATAGAACAATATCAATTTTCAACTCACCCACAGGAATCAATGACAGATTCTGCCTCTTTACATCAGAAACAATGTTAGATTTAGATGACACAAAACAAATTAGAAAAGAAAACCCTATCCACTGTATACAGGAAGTATTAATGATTGCTCTTTCAAGAAATCACTGGTTTCTGGATTCTTCTATCAGTTTACCTCTATAAATATTTAAAGGTTTGGCAAATTTTTGTTGTCCCAGCTTCTAAAGTGTAACAGAAACTCTTAGAACACAGGCACAAAGATAAAGCTTTTCTTATATGTCCTCATGCATCCAGGGAAAGTTCTCACATTCCAACCATGGCTTAACAACATGACTTCCATTACTCTATTCATTCTCTGAGCAACAAAGTCATTCGGATTCAGTCCCACACAACATAAAAACTGGAAAACGCAGTACATATTTAACTTGCTGATATGAAATAAACTACTGAGACTTTTTCTTAAGAACATTTGCAAAATTTCAAGCTTTGTCACCAAACAGAAATCAAAACTCCAAAACTTAATAAAAGTATATAAAGGCTTAGGGCCAGATTCATTCACAAAGAATTGCTATAGCTCAAACAGAGGTTCTGGGCTTGACATGGAAGTTATTGCTTTTGGTTTTATGGCCTGTATGAAGTAAGAAGTCAGGCTAAATTATTATAATGATCCCTTCTGGCTGTAAAGTCTCTGAATTTACGAATTCTTATTTCAGTTACACAAATATAATCTCACTGAAGTAAATAAAATTACTCTTTTTATACAGCATGGTAACTAAAATCAGAATAGTCTCTGCCACACATTTCTTTAGAGATATTTGACAGAATTCTGATCTCAGTTATACTGGTGTATCTCCATTGACTTCAAACAAGTTATCCCTGTTTCACACCAGCATGAGATCAAAATCAGGCCCATCACTTATTACTTTGGATTGGTTAATTTGATTTTGTTTTCCACTTATAGCTTATAGATCTGTTATCTTCATTGTCATTGATAACAGACCCTATATTTGAATTGCTGGGTGCTCTTGCTAAAACATCTGTCTCTGAAGGGCCTTCATCTCTGGCATATGCTTCCTCTATTGGTCTAAGAGAGCTGAGTTTACTGACCTTCGATGCTCAGTGTAAAGCTCATCTGTTTACTAAAGCTTTTGACTGAGATATATTGATGGAGAACAGTGTCAGGACCCTGAGTTTTCATTGGGAATGCTGCCTTCTGAGTTTTTGCTATTTCCTTTGATAGCTACAATTTGGTGAGTGCCCTTTTTATAGTTAATTTTTGGCACCATCTTTGAATGGTAGTCTTGTATATGGAGGGTTTGCATAACTGAGATTCCTAATGTTAAAAAAGTATTGTTTTAATTGTCATGAATGCACCAAGACACTAAAAAATCATCTTTTATAAAATCTACATAAGTATTAGTAATTCATATCTATATGGCACTAACCACTTAACAAAAGACAACAAAAAGTCAGACAAGGGTAACACAGGGTCTGATCTCACAATCCTGTCTCAGGCAACACTCCCATTGACTTATGTGGGAATTCTGCCTGAGAGGGGACGGGAAGGGTCAGGTTCTCAGTTTGTTCACAAGTGTTCTATCTAGACTCTCTCCCTGAATACATCTCATTAGCTGTTTTCTCTAGCATCAAGACTGACATCAACAGCAACTCTAGGCAGTCACAATATCAGCACACAAAGCAGAGAACCAAATAGGACAAGCAAGCATCCATAGAAAAGTAGATTATTCCAATAAAAATTAACCAATTTCACTAAGGTCAGGCCCACCATCAGATGCCTTGATTTCTGTTTATCAGGTCCCTCAATGGCCATTAGCTAGGATGGACAGAGATGGTGTCCCTAGCCTCTGTTTGCCAACAGCTGGGAATGAGCGATGGGATGGATCACTTGATGATTACCTGTTCTGTACA
Organism: Chelonoidis abingdonii; assembly: GCF_003597395.2. NCBI lineage: Eukaryota > Metazoa > Chordata > Testudines > Testudinidae > Chelonoidis > Chelonoidis abingdonii. Next base: position 69,564,979 of record NC_133778.1, read on the forward strand.
TTCCCTCTGGGGCACCTGGCATTGGCCACTGTCAGAAGACAGGACACTGGGCTAGATGGAACTTTCGTCTGACCCAGTATGGATGTTCTTATGGTTTTATATTTGTATTAATTTTAAAACATGCCTGGTATAACTATGAGGCTTATTCATGTCCGTGAATTAGTAAACAATTTCTTTTTAAACAGTGTTGTGTTTTGTGTATGAGAGGACACACAGTGGATTCAGACTATTTACTTACTTGAGTAAATGGGAATTCCAAAAACCCTTCCAGGGACCCTTTAAATTAAACTCATAGGACACCTAACAAGATTATATTCATGATTCCTTAGGCATCGAATTTCTGGAGGAGGACACAGAATGGGAAAATGTTTGATCATGGGATTCTTTTTGAGTGTTCTTTTCTTATTTAGTAAGATTTCTTTTACAAACATTACAACGAATGTGAACAGTCCCTTTGACTTCAATGTTGTAATCTTTTCTTATGTTGAGAATTAAGTGCCATTAGGCAATGATTTAAGCTTTTAAGAGGGAGATTTCTGAAGCAATATACATTTTTTTTACCAAAATGCTATTTTTTTTAAAAAGTGCATTCCACAAATCTTCAATAGTCCAAGAACACTCATACCACTGGGGTATGAGAAATCTATAAATGTTTTGCTTGTAGCCATGCAGGGTATCAAGAGGCAAATATCAATTGCCTTAATGGCTTGTGGATCACAAGATATGCACAGTCAGACCTTATTATAGTTACTCTCTAGATCAAAGCATTTTCACATGAACAGGGTTCAGTCCACCACAATTGTACCAGATCTGCAGGAATGAACTTGTTTAAAGTTTTGGTGATTACATGATTGTTTTGTTGTAACTGGAGCCTGAAGCTCTCTGCATAACTAATCATCAGGTAGAAGGAAAAAGGCAGCTGAAAAGTAAAGCCTTGACAAACAGCTGAGGCAATAAGTGTCAAATCCAGACTACCAGGTTCAATCCCCTTTTGAAGTGAGTGTTTAATCCTTTGCAATTTTTAATTAAAAATTTACCAAATAGCATGTAATGCTTTAAGGTTCAGCCTATTGAATCAGAAGGAATCCTATAAACTGTTTCACCTGGGGCTTTGATCCCACATGAAATAATGTTTTAAAGATAAGAGCCATCAAACTAATAATACTTTATGTGGGTATCTAGTGTATACACATTTCTTAGAGAATTTGGCCCAAATATTCTTTTAAGAAGCAGAGTCACATTTAATCTTACGCTTTGTTATAGTATTGTCCTCTAAAACAGAAGGACATTTATTTCTCACACTACTCACTGAAATACAATTGGATTTGTTCTTGATCCTGACCTTCTGGATCTTGCTGACAAAGTCCATCTCAGAAGGAATGAGATACCCAAGCAAATATGCTCACCAGTTTTCCCACCAGTAATGACCTGCGTTGACTTCTAGTGTCCCTAATGCCCGGTACCACTGCCACAGTACACATGACTGAAAGCAGTGGGTTAACAAAGCCTTTTTTAAAGGATTGCAAGGGTTGTGTGAGATGGAACGGGGTACTTGTGCATATAATATATTTATAGCTTTCAAGTGAAAGTACAAATTTAGTAGACTGAGGGAGGGAAAAAAGCAAACTCCTCTTCAAAATAATTAACTGTGATTATTATTTATTGACCTTTCCCCTCAGCTTGCTAACCCCTAATTCTCCATTCTGATCAGAGGAGTGATCCAGGAAGAGGTGTTACACATTATAGACAATGTGCATAAGGTTGGTTAAAATCGGAGCCTCTGGCTCCATCACCTGACCCAACCTATAACCCAAACTGAAGGCGTGTTTAGGGACCCAATGTCATGTCTTTTTGTGTGTGTAGTTCTCACAAGCCATCAAAGAACATCTTGGAGAGGTTTTTGTGTATTTCCAATCTCAGAGGAGAAAGGGAGAGAGCAACGATAAATTTCCTGCCATGTTAAGATCTTGTACTGTGCGAGAACTGGGAGGAGATGTAATCCCTCCCCTCTTGCATTTAAAAAGTGATCTAAGATCGCCCCATTCCTGTGTAACAAGCGAAGAGCAGCATCATTTCCTAGCAAGCCAAGGAACAAATGGAAACGGAACAAGAAGCGGGGATAAATCTGGTTTCTCTTCTGAAACTGACAACCAACAGTTTCCAATCCTCGGTCAATTCGTTAAGTGCTTGTGCAAACAACCCCAACACAAAAGCATCTTTGCTCAGAGAAGGGGCTTCTCCTTTAGTGGCTGTGAATGTCTCTCACACTAGCCGTGAGACTAAAGTCTTTTTGGGGGGCGGGCGGAGAGGAAGGAGACAATGAACAAAATATAAATAGGAGGAGGAGGAGATCAGTGGGGTTCTCTTCACCCAGCGGACCCCAACCCTGTCCATGCGCCCCCAAACAAAGCAAGTCAGCCAGTCCCTTGTGGCTTCCCACCCCAGGATGGTGCCAATGCAAAACCACCCCTTTCTCGCAACCCATTCTCGCCCAGGCGATGACAGCCCCTTCTCCTCCTTCTTCGCCCCTTCCCCATGCCTTCCTTACCTGTTCGGAAAAAAGCATCCACCTCGGAATCGGGGACAGCGCCTTCCTCCGCTGCCCCTTCTGCGGGATTCATGGCTGGGGAAAGAAGAGGCAAGCCCGGCTGCTGCTAATATCCAGTGAGTTCGGGAGGAGGAGAAGCAAAGGGAGAGAGAAAGAGGGAGGGATGGATGGAGGCGCTTTCAGCAGCTAGCCCAGCCGTGCACAACCGGGATCATCCCTTCCATGGTGTCTGGTGAGCTCTGCTGGGGCTGCTGCTCCCTGGGCTTAGCAGCAGCTGCTCCTACTGCCTGCCAGTCGTGTGAGGTTTGCAGTCCCCTCCCGCCCCCCAACACCTCCAGCAACAGCAGGCTCTCTGCCAACCCCTTCTCCTCTCTCTATTGTTCAGATCTGCTCTGCTCTCTTCCCTCTCGTCTCCTCCTCCTCTCTTCTTTGCCAACAATGCCCCTTGCTGCAAATGTGACTCCAGCCGAGCTGTATTTACATAGATGACAGTTCAATTCCTTACAGCAGCGGCAGCCGCCTGAGCTAGTATCACACCAGCTATTGTTGTTTTCCTAATGATCATTTCAACCAGCCTGGGTTATTCTGGCCGTCAGGACTTCCTGAGGGAGGCAGGAAAGCTGGGATGTGGATATTATAAAGGAAAGAGGAAGGGAGAAAGAGAGAGGAGGTGTGGGTGTGTGTTTCGTGGGAGCTTTTATCATTGAATAATCAAGGGACTTTTTTCTCCCCCACTCTTTCCATCTCTCTTAAATCAGCTAATCCACCCCTCCCAGTTAATACAGGATTGTGCCCTATAGTATATTCTCCTACCGAGTCCCCTCTCTCTCACTCACACACACACACACACCCCTTACTAATGCTTGTTCTAGTCCTTACTATATGGATCATTCACGGGAGGTTTCCTTCCGATACACAGATCACAATGAACATTCTTTCCTTACAGGCAGATTCAAAACAAGACAAAAAACCCACTGGGTGTGTATGAAAATACAATTGGGCAAATGAAGTGTGTCCCAGAATAGCTAGCTCCTGTTGAATTTCAGTTCAAAGAAACACGCAGGGTTTGTAATTAACGCAGTGACTGTAGTGCCGGCTGGTTTTTAAACAATATTTTCCCTTACAATAGGATAGTGCTTGAGGGTATACAGAATAGTGCTGCCAATTCCATTCCTGAGGGTGCCATGTCCGGAATAGGTATGTGTGTGCATGTCTGAACATGTGTACTTAAACTTCCAAGAGGATTTCACTAATTTTTCCATGTGTGCTTTGCTGTCCTCACCATTTGTGGCATCAATTTGCATTATTCTCATATCAAATTTAAAAGCAATGAGGTCGTTTGCAGTGGTAGGTATCTATAAAAAGTGCAGAGAATCAAATAACAAAACTGGGTTTTTAAGTATTCTATTACATAACATGCTGTTGAAACTTCAAGTTTCTGAAACAGATATTTGAAACTGTGTTCTTGCAGGTACTTTCACATTCTGCTTTTTGCAGGCTTTGGGTTTGATGGGGTGCATGGATTAGTAATCTGAAAATGGGACAGGAAACCAAGATATATTGATTTTCTAGTTCCAAGTCTGACAAGCTGCCTTGTCCTGTGATTTAATTTCTCTACCACAGTTTCACTCTCTGTGATATAGGGATAACATTTATGCACTTATCTGAAAAGGGTATCCTGAGGAATAACTAGTTGCTATTTGTAAAGTGCCTTGAAGATTAAAAGCATATGTCCTACTGTTATTCCATGACATCCAGGTAATCAGATACTAATGTGAAAGATAAGGGGAAATGGTGAAAATCTTTCCTCATTTTCTGCCATTCTCAACCTCATCAGCTACTGATTCCATTATAGCCACACAACATATCCAAAATTGATAATCTACTAATTAAGATTAAGATTTTGCCATTCTATCTCAGAGTGAGAGTTGGAATCAGTGGGATTATTTGTGGAGCAAGGTACTATACATTATTAGCAAGGGGGGGGGGGTTTACAAAACTTGGGCCTTTAAAAAAACCAAAACCTAAACTGAAACTCCACTATGTCTATCTTCTTGTTTAATTCAAACCTTATGTTTAGACCTCAACCCAAACTTGACTCTGAACTTTCCTCTACCTCTCTTTATTGCTCAACTCTATAATTCTGCCTCTCATCCTCAAGACACTGCCCACACCTTTTCTGAAACTCTTATTCATGCCTTCAGCACCTTTCATCATGATTAAGAAAAAGTACTTACCTTACAGTAACTGAAGTTCTTCAAGATCTGTTGTGCATATGTATTCTACTCTTGGTGCGCATGCACCCCATGTGTTTGAGATCAGAGTCTTTTGGCCAGCAGTGTCCGCTTGGGCAAGGCACATGCACTGAGTGTCCTTGTGCTCCCGTATCAAGTGCATACAGAGCAGAACAGGCTTAATCACCATTCAGTTCCTTTGCTACTGCAGAATACAGATATGAAACAACTCTGTGGTAATGGGGATGGAGAGCAGGTTGTGGAATACATACAGACAACATATCTCAAAGAACTTTGGTTATTGTAAGGTAAATAATTTTTCTTTCATCCTCTAGTGCTTGTGCATATATATTACACTCTTGGTGACTCACAAGCAATGACTTGATGTGATGGCAGTAGGTGCTCAGAGTCTGATTAAATAAATTTTGCTGTGAAGCTCTGCCAAAGCAGCATCAGACCTGGATGCTTCTCCCAAGAAGTAGTGTTTAGTGAAAGCATGGATTGAACACCAAGTAGCTGCTTTGTAGATGTATGAGATTGTGAAAGGAACTGCACTCACCACTCATAGCAACCTCTTGTGTCAGGGTGTGATGCTGCAAAGGGTCCTCATCTCCAGCACCTCCTGCTGGCTGCCTGCATCTTGCTGGGTCTTCCTGGCTTGGCCCTCCAGACAGGTCACATACATTTCTGCCTCCTTTCGGGAGAACAAAACATTCAACTGAAAGTCCAAGCTAAACCATCCAAATAATAATTCTTTCACCCCTTGTCGGGCTCCACTGAAGTGTTCTTACTGGCCCTCCCTCAGGGTCTACTCCACAGGAGGCCAGTCTACTTTTACAGAGTTGTTTCTCTGTTTGCTGAAATATCCCTTCCTTAGGCCCTATCTCCCAGCAGCCTAATTTCCTCCTGCAGTTGGTCTTCCATGCCCCTTCCTGAGGGGCTGGTAGGGGAACCCAGGCCCACCTTCTACTTTAAATTTCAGCCCAGAAACCCTGTATTAAGCTGTTACATCTGCTTCTTCAGACATGCTGCTGTTTCCCTGGGCTGCTCCTGTCTTTAAGTCACCTTGTGCTACTTTCCTGCAGCTTGTACTTAACATAGCCTCTCTTTGGTTCTCAGACCTCTGACATCTCCCTTCTCGGCTGAACTAACAACTCTTTTGCCCCTCTTGGGCTCCACTCAAGTGTTTTTACTGACCCTTCCTCAAGGCCTCTCCCACAGGAACCTGCTCCTGCTCCTCCTTTGTTGCATCTTAGCAGGTTTTCCCCTCACAGTCTTCCTTCCCCAGGGATTCTGGCAGCTTCCCCTAGGGTTCTTCCTGCTCCCTGTAGGCCCTGGCTCAGGGCTTCCCCTACAGGAGCCTATGCTGCTCCCCCATTAGTCCTTCTACCTGACTTCATGCCTGTCTAAGCACTATCTCAGGGCTCCCCCGTGGAGAAGCCTGACCGCACTCTTAATACAACCCCAAATCCATGGGGAGCAGGGTTGCTTATTGATAGAAAAACCATAAATCAGACCCTTAAAGATTTTAACCATACTGTGAAGGGGCAGGGGAGGAAACTGTGTAGCTTTTAATAGGTGGGTGGTATGCAGAAATGGCAGGTGCATATTAATAGAGCTAATCAATGATTCAGAGCTTTTCAGGGACAGTAATTGCTCAAAAATAGTAGAAATCAGAAAGTCAACAGTTGTAGCTAATGCTGTTCACACCAAATCCTAAATCTTTTCTATTTAGCAGCATAGGTTTGTTTGATGAAATCTTTTCTACTTCCTAAACTGTTTTGGACATCAGAGGAACATGATCTTTCTCTGTTCTACGTCAATCCAGCAGCCAGTCTTTGAGGTTGAAGGAGGATGGATTCAAATACAAGATGTTCCTGTTGTCTTGTGATATTAAGTCCAGAAAAGAGAGACGGATTTTAATAGACAAATTATTAATCAAATCTTTGATCATCCACTTGTGGTCTAATGGGGAAAAAAAAGATTACTCACCTTTCTGTAACTGTTGTTCTTCCAGATGTGTTGCACACCTCCATTTCATTGTAGGTGTTTATGTGCTCCAGTGCATGATTGTCAGAGAATTTTTACCCTTACCAGCACCTGTTACAGCAGCCTGAGCACATTCTGGTGTCTCATGCACATCGCACAGGCATAAAGGGTTAAGCCATCACAGACCCACTCCCCCCTCAGTTCCTTTCTACTGGAATGACTCTGATAGAGATGGGAAGAAAGGCGGGTCATGGAGTGGACATTTGCAACACATGTCAAAGAACAAGAGTTACAGAAACATTAGTAACCATTTTTCTTCTTTGAGCGATTGCACTTCCATTCAAATAGTTCAACACTTTAAATAGACTCTGTTCTCACTTACAAATGGACAAGGCTTGGAGGACCCTTCATCCAAAATTAACATAATCTCTAGGTTGTTGAGAGATTGCATAGTGCAAGGCAAACATTTTGCTGCCCTGCAAATGTCCAATACTGGTATGTTAGCCACAAATGCTACAGAGGCCACCTGGGATCTAGTTGAATGACTCAAGATGCTATACAGTGGCTCTGCATTAGCCAACTGGTAGCACAGGAAATACAACCAGATATCCAAGCGAAAATCCTCTGTATGGAAACTGGGCTGCCCTTCATTCTGTCCACAATTGCAACAAACAATTGAAATGAAGATGTGAAAGGCTTAGTCCACTCTTGACAAAATGCTAATGCTCTTCTAAGACCTAGAGTGTTGATTTGCAGAAGGTTGCAAGTGAGAACAAAAAAGACAAGAGGACTTGTAGCCAGAAAGAAGAAAACCAGAGAATCGCACCAATACCAGGAAAGAATCCACTGATTGTCCTTGATGTTTCAGATACAAAAAGATAGTCCAGAACATGCTGAATAGAAGCAAGAACAGAGGGGACCCATTTCAGCCCCAACCAGATGGAAAACCTCTTCCCTTTTAGCCAGGTAAATTGTACTCATTGATGCTTTTCCTACTACTCAGCAGTACCTCTCTGCCAATGTTAGCCAGAGCAGTTGGAGCAGAACTTCTCTGCCAATGTTAGCCAGAGTTTCCAGGCCATTAGATGAAGATCCTTGAGATTGGGGAAGAGGAGGGAGACACAATTCGGCAAAACTAGGTTTGTGTGGAGTGCGAGCATTAGAGGGGGACTGATTGAGAGGTACAAAAGCTGTGAAAACCAATGTTAACAGGGCAACACCAACATGATCACTATAAGACTGGCTTTGCCCTGCATGATCTTGACAGAACTGTGGGCAGAAGAGGGATGGGAGGGAAGCGTACAGCAGACCTCTAACCATAGTAACAGAAAACTATCAACCAACAAACTGGGACTGCAACCTGTTCTGGAGCAGAATTGGAGATGATTTCTGTTGTCCTTTGTTGTAAATGGATCCATTTGGGCTGTTTTCCAGAGCTGGAAAATGGACCTAGCTATGTCTGGGTGAACCCGCATAAGCAGTCAGCCCACCTCTCAAAAACTCAGAACATGCTGGCAATCTTCAGAAGTACAGAGTTGCTGATGCAGAAGTGTCTCAGAGTAGGATTGCTTCCCAACAGAGTAGTGAGGACTAAGTTCCTCCCTGCTTGTTTACATAAAACATGGTGGTCATATTGTCAGTCATCACTAATATCTCCCTTCCTCTGATGTGAAGAAGGAATACCATGCAAGCTAAATCTGTATGTGTATGGTGACCATATATCCCATTTTGGCCAGGACAGTACCTTTTTTGAGCCCTGGCATGGCTGTCCTGACTTTTTTTGGCAAAAGTGGGCATTTGTCCCGTTTGCTCTTGCCAACTGATGAAGTTGGCAAGAACAAATGGGACAAATGCCCACTGTTGTCAAAAAAGTGGGGTGCTGATGAACATGCAGGAGGGGGAGGGGGAGGAGGTGGCAAGCAGCAATGCCAGGTCAATGTGTGTAGGGGGGAGGCAGAGCTCCAGCGGGGGGCAGACAGGGCTTGAGCAAGCGGTGATGCCAGCCCTAGCCTCATTCGGAAGGCAGGCAGGGCTCGGGTGAACAGCAACGTCAGTCCCAGCTTTTGGGAAATATGATCACCCTATTCATGTGAAGACTGAGATTTTGGGGAGACCAGAGACATAGTATTTGCAAGTATCACAGGTGAATCCCCTAGGCCAGATCCAAGGCATCCATGATTCACATAAGAGATGTTGAGGTGGGGCTAAAAGAACTCCCCAGCATACATTGGTGGTTAGACCTGACAAATCTAGGGAGAAGAAGATGCAACTTGTTACATGCACTAACATGTCTATGTGGTGCCTTCTTGGAGAATATACCTCTGCCACCCAGCCATGAAGGGTTCTGAGGTGCAGTCTTGTGTGTTGGACCTCATAAGTGCATGCTGCCATTTAGCATCTTAAACAGCAGCAGCCTTAAACAGTTCCTCACTGTGATGAGAGGATAAGCCTTCAAGTCCAGAATGAAGCTTTGCATTTCAAGAATCCT
>NC_133778.1:69576038-69625804 GCF_003597395.2 Chelonoidis abingdonii
TGGCTGGTGGCAGCGATATCAGATCTAAGCTGGTAATTAAGCTTAGAGGGTTCATGCTAGCTTCTCAGTTTATGAACGCTAAGGTTCAAATCTGAGTAGGAAGCTACAACAGGGCCAAGAACCAATCATTGCAGGACCCTTCTAGAAACACACCCACTCAATAATTCCCTGTTTACAATTACACTGAGACCAATAAGTTAGATCATTTAAGTCAATTAATGTGTGCTATGTTAATTTTATATCATTCTAGTTATTTTAATCAAAATATTGTGCAGTACCAAGTAAGTCAGAAGTCTAAGTATATTATGTCACCACTATTACCTTTATCTGCTAAACTTGTACGCTAATAAAAAAAAGATATGAAGTTAGTTTGACAAGATCTATTTTCCATAAAACCATGTTGATGTACATTACCGTAGTTTAATTCTTTATTAGTCAAGTCCCACATCATTGATGTCAGACTGACAGGCCTATAATTACTCTGGTCATTCTGTTTACCATTTTTTTAAAAATCGGCACAACATTAGCTTTCTTCCAGGGTTCTAGAACTTCCACAGTAGTCCAAGACTTATTAAAAATCAACATTAATGGTCCAGCAAGCTCCTCAGACAGCACTTTTAAGACTCTTGGATGTAAAATATCTGGATCTGCCGATTTAAAAGTGTCCAACTTTAGTAGCTTCTGTTTAACACCCTCCAGAGATACTAGTGGAATGGAAAGTGTGTTATCATCGCCATGTGATGAGACTATATCATCTGTTTTTCCTCAAATACAGAACAGAAATATTTATGGAATGCTTCTGCCTTTTCTGCATTATTAGTGATAGTTTTACCATTTCCATCTAATAATGAACCTATACCATTGTCAGGATTCTTTTTATGCCTAGTATATAGTTAAAAAATCCTCCTCCTGATTGTCCTTAACTCTGCTGGCCATAGATTACTCCCTGTGTCCCTTTGCTTCCCTTAGGAATTTTCTACAATTCTTAACTTCTGATTTATATTTATTGCTATCTACTTCCCCTTTCTTCCGTTTGTTATATATTTTATTTTTATAGCTCCTTTCACTTCCTCTTTAAATCAGTTTGTTTTTTTCACCAATAGTAACTCAAATACATACACAAAGATTTACAACAAAGCAAAAAGGAGACAGGTGAAGATGTGGACACCGAGGAGCTCCACGGACCCAGATGGTGAAAGAAACTGAGTAGGGTTGGGCCTGATCCACCCTTTGTACCTTCAGTAGAGTGGCACAAGAAAGCTTAGGTCTCATTAACAGCCCCACGGGTACTGTTAGCCAAAAGATTTTGATTTCAAGTCCACAGGACTCAAGTGCAACAAAAGAAGAATACATATGGACAAGAACTCGAAGAAGAACTGTTATTTTCCCCTTTAGAACCCCTTGCTACTCCAATTCCCAATCCAAATGCTGACTTTTCCAGATTGCAGCAATTCATCTACTTATCTCGCATGTTCACAACCATCTGCAAAACTCTCAATACCTGCTCCTTCTCCCTTTTATGACACCTATCATAGTGATGCTCCAATCAAAACTGGGGCCCCTGGAAACTAGTGTAATACAAATATTATATAAACAGAATTCCCCATTGTCAGGACCAGGATATGGTCAGTCTGACCTAGTGGTTGGAGCTGGGGTCAGGAGTCAGGCCAAGTCAGATATGAGGAGGTCACATCCAAGGCAGGTCAGAGGGCAAACCAAGAGTCAGGTGTCAGGAAGCGTCAAATTACCAAGAGATCGAGTCCAAGACTGGCCAAAGGTCAAACTGAGAGTCAGGTGACATGAGGCAAGGAAGATCAGGCTGCCAGAAGACCAGCAGGAGGTAGAAGGAGCAAGTATTGCAGGGGAAGCAGTTAAAAGTAAGGGAACCCACTTGCATGAACAACTTCCTGTTCCTGTGCTGGGTTTAAATAGATGCTGTGAACCAACCAGGACCCCCAGTGTTCCACCGATCAACTCCCAGGACCCGGGTCCTCTGACAGATTTCAGCTCCTATTCTGACAACACTCACCAGGGCACTGTGTGGCAGATTGGCACATACTAACTCTGATGAGCCCTCTGGACCAGCATTCAAGACCTGTGGTCCCTGACACACATTAACACTCAGATACCAATTGATCTTCCTCCCATGCTGCTTCTTAGGCATACACACTGAAACAGATCTCTGTGCTCACATGACTCTTTGCATCCTTTCCAAATCCCATCTGAAAACACAGCCTCCCAACACTCTCTAAGAAGAATCATGGTGACATTATTAATATAAACTGTGACCATATAAATCATTGTTGCAACCAAGGTCATATAGGGGCACCAAATCTTTTACAAATGAGGTCAAATAAGGTGTCTATTAGAAGGTTATGATTTGCTGGTTATGATTATGCTATCTGTATGCATATATCATTTTTGTATTTAAAGTTATAAGTATTGGCTCTATACTGTCTGTATTCAAAACTTTTGCTATGCTTCTGAGTAACACCCCAGACAATTTTGCATCAGCGCTGCCTAGCCTGCTTGATGGTCCACTAAGGACCATCAACTGTACATTTGATCCATTTAGAGAAGGCAGATACACCTTGTGACTCTGCAAGGCATGCAGGGACATGCCTATGGACAGAACTCTAAGGTTTTTCCATGCCATGTGCTGAACAGCTTGTGTTTGGAACAAAGGAAGCACAAGCCACATGGCAAAAGGACTATAAAAGGCAGCTGCATCGTCTCCATTTTGTCTTCACCCTGTTTCTTACCTCTGGAGGAACTTTGCTACACTGAAGCTCTGAACAAAGAACTGAATGATCCATCCAAGTTGTGGATGTACTCCAGAGACTTGATTTGAACCTGCAGTTTATTCTATCACTGCTACAAGCCAGAACCAAGAACTTTGCCATTACTGTATGTAATTGATTCCATTTAACCAATTTTAGCTCTCATCTATATTTCTTTCTTTTTATGAATAAACCTTTAGATTTAAGATTCTAAAGGATTGGCAACAGCATGATTTTGGGGTAAGATCTGACTGGTATATTGACCTGGGTCTGGGACAGGGAGAATTTTTTTTCTTTTACTGGGGCATTGGTTTTCATAACCATTCATCCCCATAAGGAGTGGTGGTGGTGGTGATACTGGGAAACTGGAGTGTCTGAGGGAATTGCTTGTATGACTTCTGGTTAGCCAGTGGGGTAAAACTGAAGTCCTCTCTGTTTGGCTGTTTTGGTGTGCCTTAGTAATAAAGTAACCCCAGCCTTGGGCTGTGACTGTCCTGCTCTAAGCAATTTGTCCTGAATTGATACTCTCAGTAGTGTCCTGCTAAAAGGCTGTATTGATACAACTCCTTGGACTTCTCTTCTCCACTCCCACTCACTCTCCTCCAAATTCTGTGTGTCCAAATGTGACCAATTGCCAGAGGAGGGATAAATCCTTGGTAGATGTGAAATATGTGAAACCTCTCCTAGGAAGGCTTTTGAATTTACACACCATTTGATGCAATCTGGTGCTTCCTAAAGCCAAAAAGATTTATCCATCAGAAGCATCTTTATGAGATAGGGGTAAGTAATCCCTAATAGTGATGATTTGGCATTATCCAGAAAAAGGAATGAACTCCACCAAAGGCAAGGGAAACCCTATTTCTCCTTCATTATGAACACTGCAGACTTCCCCTACCATGTCAACTCCACTATGACAAGAAATCCTCCCTGCCCATTTCAATGTAGTCAAACAATTAGGGACTTTCATTCTATTTCAGTATAGAGTTTCACTGTATCCGAGTTCACTACAAATTGCCCCAAGATACAGCCATGTCAATGAGTGAATCTTTGGTGTTTTGTCTCTGTTGTGTATAGATGCACGGCACATTTGTACATTTATATTAATAATATATCAAAGTGGTAAAGCTTAATGTGATGCACACTCCATTTTCATTACTAGCACAGCAGCAGTCATAAAATACTATACTAGCCTCTCCAACGCAACACAAACATGATAATGCAGGATACTCAGGGCCATATTCTGATCTCAGTACTTCCAATGCAAGCCAATGACATTAGTGGAGTCACTCCTGTTTTCCATTGGTGTTACTGAAATCAGAATCTGGCCATCACCCTAAAAGTATATACAACAACATTGAACAGTCACAACTTCAGTTCATTTCACGCTGACAAGTTTGTGGTTGTTACTGTTTATAAAAGAGCAGTTAAATGTGGAATTAAATATCGATTGCAACATATAAAAACATGGTTTTATATAATTGCTATGATAAGTGTCTGCAGTTTTCTTGCAGTAGAAAACACCATAAATTTTAGAAGAATGTCTAAGGCAAAACATACCAGTCTCATTGATAGACACTGGTTTTAATCATTCTCAGGCTCTGCTAAGCAGAAATGTTCCATATCCCATCCATACACTAATACAGTCCATTTAACTAGAGAATGGCCCAAGTTGCAAAATTCATATTTGAACTTCCTCAAAGTTTGGGGTGCTCAGAAGTAGTGTTTTGATTCAAGGCCTTTAATACTTTCAAGCATTTCTACAGAGGTGGGGGCCAGCTAAACAAAACCATTTTTGAGCCAGGTCTGCTGGGACCACTTACATACAGTTACAGTTCTGGAGTTGTACAGTTCTACTTCTCTCATAGGATAAGATTGTCTTTTTATTAGGAAACTAGTGAAATTCACCTTTGTGGGCAGCAAATCTCCTGCAGGAGAGGAGACTGGGACTGTATACTACTGAAAATGGATACAGCACATTTAGAGAACACATACTGTAAGAAATGGATTCCCTGCACAGACAACCCTATTTAAAGCCTAACTTTGAAAAACACAAGATAACCATTTTGGTTCAAGAAGCTACAGAGACACTGTCAGTCAGGAAACCATTTTACCAGTTTAGAAACCTCAGTCATCATAAAGTCACAAGTACCATCATTTGAGCTCTAAGTCCATCGTTTTCAATACCATGATCCTACATATTAATACCCAGTACTGTCAAGGTTTTTACCCCCACTTTGAAATTTAGAGTACAAACAGTGGGGACCTGCATGAACACTTCTAAGCTTAATTACTAGCTTAGGTTTGGTACGCTGCCACTAGCCAGAATTTAGCATCTGGCACACTTTCTGTTCCCCCCAAACCTTCCCTGGGGAACCCAGACTCAAACCCTTTGGGTCTTAAAACAAAGAGGAAGTAACCATCCCCCTCCTTTTCCCCCTAGACTTTCCCCTCCCTGGGTCGCCTTGAGAGGCTCACACCGATCCAAACTCCTTGGATCTTCAAACAAGGAAAAATCAATCGGGTTCTTAAAAAGAAAGCTTTTAATTAAAGAAAGAAAAAGTAAAAGTTATCTCTGTAAAATCAGGATGGAAAATGCTTTACGGGGTACTCAGATTCATATAGACTAGAGGGACCCCCCCCCCAGCCTTAGAGTCAAAGTTACAGCAAACAGAGGTAAAAATCCTTTCAGCAAAAGAACCATTTACAAGTTAAGAAAACAAACATAAGACTAATCCGCCTTGCCTGGCTATTACTTACAATTTTGAACCATGAAAGACTGATTCAGAAAGATTGGGAAAGCCTGGAATGATGTCCCGTCCCTCTCAGTCCCAAGAGCGAACAACAAACCAAACAAAAAGCACAAACAAAGACTTCCCTCCACCAAGATTTGAAAGTATCTTGTCCCCCTATTGGTTCTCTCATCAGGTGTCAGCCAGGTTTACTGAGCTTCTTAATCCTTTACAGGTAAAAGAGACATTAACCCTTAACCATCTGTTTATGACCTGTCAGTCAGGAAACCATTTTACCAGTTTAGAAGCCTCATTCATCATAAAGTCACAAGTACCATCATTTGAGCTGTAAGTCCATCATTTTCAATACCATGATCCTACATATTAATACCCAGTACAAAGAGAAAACCTGAACAATGGAGACAAGAAAGCACCCGATGCTGCCTTGGAGCGGATGATAAATTATTTGCAGCTACACTCTATGGTATGTGAGGGAAATGTCCCACTGTAGGAGACCAGCACTGCCACAATGTCTGGAAGTAGAGCCCAGACCACAGGTTATGCAAGTGCCTCCACTGTCCTTGAATCATGCACTGTCCTTGAATAATGCAAGGAACACACTAGAAAACCCAAGGCCATCAGCAGAAGTATGGGGTGGAAGTTTTCCAGCCCTATTCTAGATTCTCTGGAATATTGCAAAGGAGATTCTGTAGGTCCCCAATGACAGGAGCCATGGAGTGGCATTCTGGGCAGGACCTCACAGGCCAAAGCCATCTTTCATATGTTTGTAACACATATACTCCCTCACCAGGGAATAGCATTTATGCATACACCCCTCATCCCCATACACACACAATGCAGATTATTCTTATTTCTAGTACACAGATTGTGGGAAAGGTCCATGCATAGGACTGGTCTAACCATGAATATGCCTGCACAGTAATGATACCTTTGCAGTGCATATAGACTTGGCAATTTAGAGGAATTAACCTTATTTCCAGAACTTGGCCACTGATTCTAGCCACTACTGTTGGTTTCTCATCTTCATAAACTAACAAGCCCAAATAAAATGATGTTACCAGTTGCAAAGATATTTCTACAATTATGCTATAGTTTATATTAGTGATAGTGACAAGCAAGAGATATGATTATGTAAAATATTATATCCCTGGAAAGCCAGCAATTGTGCTGCTTCAGTAAAGTGTTCCTGTTACTAACCTTGTCACAAAATTTAGATAGGGGTAGCAGGGAGCAGAATGGCTCAAGTGTCTTAGAATAGGATTAAGCCTTTTTCCTTTAGGTTACTAGTTTTAATTTGGAAGAAGTAAATGACGACTGAAAATTTTTATCACCTGGCAGCTGTTTGGTGGCCTATGTAAAATAAATTGCTGATCTCAACTTAGTTCCTACTGGCTAAGTGTCAATATCACAAAAAATATCACAGTGAAAACCCTTGCTGGCAGTCTCAGAAGAGAGGCCAAGAAGTGTATGGATGGAGACTGAACTACTCTTTACAGAGGTGGTGCCCCTAAGTCAGGTTGTATAAACACTGGCAGAGTAGGGTAAGGAAACTTGCATTGGCTATATCCATGTTGTACCTTTCTGTGCATAAAGGTCTTCAGTCTTGAGTGCTGTCAATCCAGAATCTTTCACCACCACTACATTTATTTGAAATGTTTCACCCTGCTTCTACAAATCCCAATCACATGGAACAGCATTTACTCACACAATGAGTCCCATTAAAATCAATGGAACTACTCTCCTGAGGAAGTCCTACTCAATATGAATAAGAGTTACAGATTTGGGCCAAAACCAAAAACAAGGCAGTGAACATTAAAAAGTTATTTAAGAAAACACATAGCACATATTTAGCATTTATACTAGCTATTTCAAAAGCCCTTTTTAAGATGAAGTATGCATTAAAATTAAACACTCATTACCATTTTATTCCCACATCCATTCATTTCACAGCACTTGTAGGATATTAATTTCACACATGATTGGGCATAAATACAAACCTGTTTTCCATTTTACCATTATACAATGTGCACCAAAAATAAAAAGTTCCTATCCTGAGTAAAAGAAAAATGTTCTTTTTAAAAAATAAAAAATGAGCTCAATTTATTCCAATTATATGTTTGTGTTATGTTTACAGAAAAATAAAAAATATTCTGTAATTAAACTTTGGAAGAAAAACTTAAGTTTTTTAAAAAGTAGACTCATGGAAGAAGTCCTGATAAATCTAAAAATTATTGGCTAAAAATATTACCGTTATCTTACAGGAGATTAATAAGAAGATTAATAAATTTGCATCAGATCAGCTTGAAGATCCTTTCATGTCCTTTTAAAATCTAGCATGTTTTTAGACCTCCTTTAGACAAACTACATTCTAAAGTCTTTATAAATCCTGTGAGCAACCTATACAGATACTTTATCAGAAGAATATTTTATCTGCTCAGTGCTTTGCAGTATCTATACCATTGAAAATACACATTTTAAAGCTTATGTCACTGGATGCAGTCTAGTAACTGGAATGCATTTGCTTGAATTTCCCAAATGAATGAGTCTGACCAAATGAGTTTCCAGCTCTATTAATGTGGTTCTTCTGACATGTAACAGATCTGAATGAGCCTTAAATGGAAAGCTATTAGGAATTATTGCAAGGTGTCATTCAAGTTTTTATCTTTGAAAACAGAACTAGTCAGTGCTACTGAAGATCACTATTGGTAAGTTACTGAGGACCAGATTCTGTATGCTGAGAGTGTTGTTCTGTGACTCTCCTTTGTCCGTCCGTCCCCAACTCTGTGCAGTCATTTCTTTCACTGGGACTGAGGGGGAAGGAGCTGTTCAGTAATTCTGCTCATCACATCATAGCCACTTCTCTTACTGGAGCCAGAGATGCAGTGATGGTTATTCAGTAGCTCCCTGATTTCCCCTTATACCTGATCCCATAGCTGTTTCTCTCAGTGAAGCTTGTGAGGAGGGGTTCTTGAGCAGTTCCTTGCTTCCCCCCTACTGCCTCCCATACCACTTTCCAGACTATCTTAAAACTGTGACTTAAGGCATTTCAGCAGTGGCTCTTCCAGTCTCTGGCTGGCTGTCCCTCTTCTCCCATTGAGTTTTGTATTTTCTAGCTGATTAGACTTGAATCTTTTTTTATCAAGGACCATATCTTTTTCTGTGCCTTGTACAGGCACATCATCAGCACATACAGAAAGAAGAAGGAGGAAGTCTAACCAACATTTTAAAAGTGTGTGTCTTTGTCCTCGTTTAGTGGCTGGTTCACATAAAAGGTTGATGAGTCTATGACTTCTTTCAGCTATGAATAGGGCCCTACCAAATTCACAGCAATGAAAAACATGTGACATCTGGTCTCCCACCATGAAATCTTGTCTTTTGCGTGCTTTTACCCTATACTATACAGATTGCATGGAGGAGACCAGTGTTTCTCAAATTGGGGATCCTGACCCAAAAAGGGAGTTGCAGGGGGGTGGCAAGGTTATTTTAGGGGGGGATCACAGTATTGCCAACCTTACTTCTGTGCTGCCTTCAGAGCTGGGTGGCCAGAGAGTGGCAGCTGCTGACTGGGGGGTCCAGCTCTGCAGACAACAATGCAGAAATAACTGTGACAATATCATACCATGCCATCCTCACTCCTGCTCTGCTGCTGGGAGCAGCACTGCTTTCAGAGCTGGGATCCCAGCCAGCAGCCACTGCTGTCCCGCTGCCCAGCTCTGAAGGCAGCGCCACCACCACCAGCAGCAGCAGCACAGAAGGCAGAGTAACAGTACTGCAACCTCCCTGCTCTGATACAGCAAGCCAGAGGGCAGCAGGAGCATGATAGATGGGAAGTATATAAGCCCCAGGATGATCAGTGCCTTACTCCCTGTGGCCTGAGCAGAGGTTACTACAAGTTAATTAGAGCACCTGGAGCCAATTAAGGCCTTGCCAGAGACCTAATGAAAAAAACCCTGCTTCAGTCAGACAGGAGAAGAGAAGGAGCACTGACCCTAGTTGGGAGGAATAGTGTTATTGACCAGCAGATCAGAGAACCAGGTGAAGAGAAACTGTGCCCAAGCAGAGCAGAGGGACTCCCCTGGCACAAAGGACCAAGAGAAACCCTGTGCAAGGGGAAAGAGGATAAGAAGCCCACAAAGCTGAAGGGGGTTGGGACCCAGAGTACGGGGCGGACCAGAGTCCCTTCCCCACTGCCCTTTTCTCCCCCACCAGGGCACTAGCGGAGCCATTGATGCCTAAGAATAGGGGCAAGGGATGGTGCCCTGACCCATTACACCAAGGAAAAATGAGGGACCCATCACAATAGCATTGGTCATTTGCCACACCCCACACAATAACCTTGCACCCCCCATCCCCCACACAACTCCTTTTTGGGTCAGGACCCCTACAATTACAACACTGTGAAATTTCAGGTTTAAATAGCTGAAATCATGGAAGTTGTTATTTTTAAAATCCTATGACTGTGAAATTGACCAGAATGGACCGTGAATTTGGTAGGGCCCCAGCTCTGAAACTTAGGGTGAAATCCTGGCCCCACTAAAGTCAATGGCAAAACTCCCATTGACATCAGTAGGGCCAGAATTCACCTCTAGTATTTTAGATCAAGCAGTAGAACATCATGCATTTAGTGCTGAAGGTCCCATGTTCAAATACCACTGTCAGCTGAAGCGAAGTCAGTCACAGATGCATCAGCTATCCAGAAAATGCCACTGGGACCAATCCTAAAGTCCTCAGTCAGGCTAAACTCCCATTGACTTCAATGGGAGATTTTCCTTTAAAAGGAATGAGTCAGGATTTGTCCCATTCTAAATGGTCTTGGAATATTCTACACCCTTTCTTAAAGCAGTCCAGCATCCTCTTCACTCTTTTCTCTGCTGTTCATTGATCAGAAATATACATTAAATTGCCCATTGCGACACTTGAAAAGTTGCTGCTAGTTCAGCATATGGGCAATTTAAATTATTTCCCCCTATGTGAATTATCTTGCATTTATCTGCATTGAATGTCATGTGCCATCATATTGCACCATCGTCCAGTTTTATTAGATTCTTCTGGATTTCCTCCCAATCCACTATAATCTTTCCTTAATTTCACCACCTCGTTATTCACCTCATCTTCTAGATCATTAATAAATATACTGAAATGTCTGTTTCTCTGCATTACAAAGTAACTATGCTTAAGACTGAATTGGCTTTTTCTATTATACACTTTCCTGTCTAGGAATGCTACTTTTTTGAAGGGGTCAGTAGAACTTAATTGCTCCAGCATATATTTCTAATAACAAAGAGAGGGACGAAGACAAGGAAAGTTTTGAAGTTATCAAACTATCAGTGATACAATGGACTGTTATATTAAGGCCGGTAACACGCTCTGTGATTTATGGTCTGTTAGACAAATTGCAAACATATTTAAAAAACAGCCTAACCTTAGCAGCCTTTCCTGGGCAGAGCTTTCACTCTCCTCTCCAGGTCAGTGGGAGTTGAGTGGGCCTGCACCTTTTCTGTTAGCCTCAGTCCTCATTTTACCTGGGAAGAGCACTGCATAGCAGACACTGTGAACTGACAGAATTGTCTTCACTTCTAAGAATTCTTGACATGTTCTGGTAATTGGGGGGTGTCATAACTATAAAGGGAAGGGTAACAACCCTCTTGTGTACAATACTATACAATCCCTCTTGGCCAGAGACACCAAAATCCTTTTACCTGTAAAGGATTAAGAAGCTCAGGTAACCTGGCTGACACCTGACCCAAAGGACCAATAAGGGGACAAGATACTTTCAAATCATGGTGGGGGGAAGGCTTTTGTTTGTGTGCTCGTTGTTTTGGGGGTTGTTCGCTCTGGGGACTAAGAGGGACCGGGCATCAATCCATGCTCTCCAAATCTTTCTGAACAAGTCTCTCATATTTCAAACTTGTAAGTAACAGCCAGGCAAGGCGTGTTAGTTTTATCTTTGTTTTCTCAACTGGTAAATAAGCTTAGGGGGTTTTCATGTGGGTCCCCACATCTGTACCCTAGAGTTCAGAATGGGGAAGGAACTCTGACAGGGGGAAAACAGGGAACATTCACCAGACTGAGGCTGAGATTTTCACACTTTTAGTGAAGTTAGGCACCAAACTTCCATTGAAATTCAATGGGAGTTGAGCACCTAATTCCCTTAAGCCCCTTTGGGAATCACAGCCTAAGTGATTGATTTTGGTGCATTTTGTCTTGACATAGAATGTTTTGCCTCTCACTACAGTTTACACGAGTTAATACCATTGCGGGCAGGGAAGCTTCCAGGGGCTGAGGTCAGGAGTGAGGTCAGGAGCGGGGTGAGCATTTTATGTGTGCTTTCAGCAGGGCCGGCTCCAGGTTTTCTGCCGCCCCAAGCGGGAAAAAAAAAAACCCAGCCGCGGCAGCGTGATTGCGCCACTCAACTCTTCCGTGGCAATTCAGCAATGGGTCCTTCACTCTGAGAGGGACTGAGGAACCTGCCACCGAATTGCCGCTGAAGACCCGGACGTGCCTCCCCAATATCGGCCGGAGGGCCACTCCTTGGTATTGGCCGCCCCAAGCACCTGCTTCTTTAGCTGGTGCCTGGAGCCAGCCCTGGCTTTCAGTTAATAGAAATAAATTCCAGAATTTCTCTGTAGAAGAGTTTTTAATAGATTCTTTAATCTATTTTGGGGTTTCTGAATCTTCCAGATGAACCTAGCAGATAGATGTTGTTGTTCTTTGTGCAATGGTTTCTGAAGCCATTCTTTTTTAATTCTTAAGGTCCCAATCCAACTCCCTCTGAAGGCAATGGAAAGATCCCAGTGGACTTGGATGAAGTCTTACAGCAGAGAACTCCTTATTCATTTAATTCATCCTGTGCCCTTAACTAAGGCAAAACTTCCATTCACTTTTATGCACATTTCGACTGAGTAAGCCACTGCAGGGTTTGGCACTATGTTATTTGTGATTTCTGGTTTATTAGTGCAACCTCTGAGACTATTTTATTTAGATGCTATAGAAGTTTCATTTTCTGAGTAAGACACTATATTATGATTAAGTTCTTTTTGCCTTAATGAATGACATTCAGTATTTAAAGAGAAGAAAATTATTGTTCAAGGAAGAGGGCATAGATTTAGCTGTGATGAATTTGCTGAACAGGAATATGGGAAGGGTTTGGATATTGTTGTGAGGGGAGGGGCCCCCTGTCCTGATATGCTTAAAGTTAAATCCTTATATTTGTAAGATTTTAAATACTACATTGATTGTCAGATTGAATGAGCCACCCCTGAGTTCCCCCAAACACATCTCATTTCCATTGAAGTCACTTTTGTTGACTCTGCTCTTTCCACAGAAAGTTAGTGGTATCTATGGCTTTTACTAAAGTATGATTTAGAGGTGCGGTGTTAGAATGTATTAGCTAACATGTTTTAAAAGTCTTGTGTAGGCAAGACAGGGTAGGCCACACAATGAGCTAAACCAGTTGAGTTAAAATCATTACACGTGTTAAATGCTGCGTGTCTTGTCTGCATTTGATTTTTCAAACATGTTAGCTAACACATTCTAACAACACCACACTTTAAATCCTAGCCCAGACAACATTTATTTATCAGAGAAAGCAACAGCATCAGGAATCCTGAGTTCTTTTAATGGCTCTGCTACGGATTTGCAATATAGTTATGAAGAAGTCACTTCACTATTCTGTGCCTCAGTTTATGTTTCTAGAAAATAGCTACAACAATTCTTACCTGCCTCATACAAGTGCTGTGAAAGATTAAAGGGGTTTAAGAAATGCACAAACTTAATTAGAATTTGACTAAACATTGTTGTCTTTTAAATGATAAAATAGCTTTAATTTGTCAAACTTCTTCAGTAAGTCAAATCTTTTTCAGTTACATAGCAACAAATAATTCATTCTGACTTAGTACAAAAATGTACCCCAAAAAGTGTGTTAATGTAAAAGGGCTTAACATTGACTAGAGCCTTTTGGAGATCTGAAAATAAACTCAAAAGCAATCATGACAGTTAAGCTAGAGAACTTACTACTAAGCATGCATCGTACATACTTTCCATAACATTTTATCCTTTTATCATAATACTAATTGCTTCAAGGTTTTATGATGTAATTATAATACCATAATAGAGGCAAAACAATGTCTGCCTGCTTCTCTCAAGATGATGTTATGATATTAGAAAGGAGCAATGTCAATGTAAGCGAATGGAGGCAATATTAGGTTGTCAAAGTGAAATGAAAGAATGTAACTGCAGATCCTTATAGAGCAACCTTCTAATGAAATTAAAAAGAAAATGAAAATGATACCAGTGTGAGTCTGCAAAGATGACATGATGTCCAAATTAAATAAAACAATGTCAATGAAATTCTATTTAAATCATGTTATGAATGAGAACAGTTTATTCCTTTGTGATTCTTTTTTTAAGTGAGTCAGTCACAATATATGATTATATTTTGACAATTCCACACTGAACTGCAAGGTGATCATTTGATTCATAGTTTTTAAAAATCACCTTGTAAAGGAAACTTATGGCTCTGTTATAATTTAAAAAGTGACTCCCAAAAGATTGCATTCCAGGGGTCAATATTTCTTCATTCTCAATGACTTTCAGAACAAGGGTCTAATCCTACACTCCTTGCACACCCATTTCTATTATTATTATTTATATTGCAGTGGCAATTAGAAGCCTCAGCAAAGATTGAAACCTCACTGTACAAACACAGTGAGACAGAAGAGTTTACAATCTAAATAGTACACCTGGTCAGGAATTTTCCATTTAAATGTTTTTTCAACACAAAATGCAATTTCCACAAAAATCAAAATTTTCCTTGGAAATTTTTCAATTTTGCCTCAATATTTCAATTTTCAGTCAGGAAAATATAAACAAAAATATTTCATTTCAGGTAGGGTCAACATTAATCTGTCTGCCTGCTCTGATACAGTGTCTTCTGGCAGCTGTAGTTCAGCTGTCGCATGATCTCCCTTCTTAGAGGACGAGGCTACCAGTCTGGACTACATCTTCCATGATGCAAAACAGTTTCCCTTCTGCCATGGTGCACTATGGGAAATATAGTCTAACTGGGGACCTTGACTCAGAGAGGATTTATCCTTTCTGTAATCGCAGTAAAGTTAGGGGGATTACAATAGAATATTAAACAGACCAGTATTTGAGCAAAACTCCACTTTCAATTATACCTTTTGGCTCTGGGTTAATATCAGAGGCCTTGCATCAAATTCTTTGCCAACCAGTGTCGCCTCTTTATGATAACTTTAGTCAGGCTGCATGGCTTATAAGTCAGTACCAAATTCATCCTCTTTCCTTCAAAGAGACATTTTTTTATAGAGCAACACAATCAATTTCAGTGAAACCTCTCTTAAGAGATCACCCAAAGGACATATGAAAATGGATTGCCTAGTAATAGTGGTGGCCTTTAACTACTGGTCAAATAAAATCAATCTGGAAAAGAAGCTGCCTGTTACAAATGGCATTAAGGTGGGTCTCACTGAATATGGGTACATCCACTTACCTGTCCAACATTATTATAATTTTTCTGACCTTGTGTCTCAACTGCAAAGATACTTGCAGTTAAACAATGAGTGCCTGAACCACAGACCATCTCATCTACTCCTACTTGACCCTGTCATGAAGCATCATTACTCCTGGGGGAATTCTGTGCCACTGCCCTTGTGCATATTTCATGTGCAATGCATATTTTTATTTTTTTATTTTTTCCAGAAAATAACTTCTGCTGAAAAGTTGCTGCAGTTCTGCCTTTTGCCCACCAGAGAGAACTGTGGCACTAGAACAGAGCAGCAACTCCTGGCAAGCCCCAACCAGGATAGGGAAGAGAAAGAGTCTGCCTTTTTCATAGTGCCTGTTGGGCCAGGTCAGGAGATGGGGATATGGAGAGACAGATAGCATGGGACTGCTGGGGAGTCACAGACAGGGGCTCATAAGGGCTAGTGGGTAGACTGAGGCAGGGGCTGAATGGGAGTGGAAGTGCAGGGCCACAGGGGGAGGGAGGTGCTGGGCCACATGCGCAGATGGAGAGGGGATGCAGAGCTACAGGGGGGAAGAGTGGGAGCACAGAGACATATAGACAGGGATAGATGTGCCTGACTGAATGGGAGAGGCTAGAGGTCAGCCAGGGTCTGCATGGGGGAAGCTCCTAACAATCCCTCCCTGCCCCTCAAAAAAAGGAAACTGTTCCATACTTTCCCCACCAATACCCAATAACCCTTCAAGTTAATACCCATGCTCCTTCTCGCAATTACTTCCCTCTCCCTCAATTCCTCTGTTATCCCTGACTCCCCAAAGCCTTTGCACTGCTTCTGAGGGGTGCAGTAAATATGGTTCTGTACTATTGTTTAAATGAATTATTACTCAATCCTGTATTAATATGCCTAGTAAGAAATATATTTGTCAAAAAACATTTCCTGAATGACTTTTGTTGTCTGTATTGTTACAGACATACTTGCTGACAGGTATTTTGAAATAAATTACCAAAATAATTGAAACTGGTATGATTATATTGGGTTATTTTGACAAATAAAATATGCAGAATTTTGCAGAATTTTTTTTGGTGCAGAAATTTTAATTTTTTTTGTGCAGAATTCCCCCAGAAGTACATCATGAACAAGTTGTAACATCATAATTGCTATACTAATATGAAAATGGTTTTGTTAAATGGGTATTGTGAAACCTAATTTATTATGTTTTAAAGCATTTTGAGGTCACTGAATGCCAGGTGCAAAAGATAATGATTTTAAACAAAAATAAAGACACCAGCAGGGATTCTAAGGTAGCAGCTGAAAGAAGGAATGCCATGTGAAAAAATTAAGTCTTCTGTACAGCTTATCCAGTAGTATCTTCAGGCACAACTCCCTGAGCTGTATTTTCAGCTTCTTATAAAATAAAGCTCTGTTTAATAGTTAATGTGAATCATTAGGAGAACTTTACAGCATAAAGGACCAAATCATTTAATTTAATTATTATTATTTTTTACATACCTATATAAGGCTCTGACAGTGCTGCAGATTGGTGGCCAAACAGAAATAGGGTAGCTATGGTGCTATTGCTCCCTCTAGTGTAAATATTCATTATTTATTGCAAATGATATAATCAGAGTCAATAAATCTCTAACTCAGCTCGTAATAAAAAGCCATAGGTTGTCAAAGAAAAAGGATGCATTCCACAGCAATGTTGTGGAAACAGGATCCACTGAAACTGGATTTTAAAAAGAAAATTCAAGCCGGCTATAAGTTTAAATACAATCTGTGCTCTTAGATGAGTGTTAAATGGGCCTTCTTCCCCTATTAAAAAGTGACTGCACCAGCCTGATAGGGATCTCAGTACTGCTTGAAATTGGAGGTACCTGGTGTGTGGTGGGAAGTGATCTGCTGAATTCCTCCCCTATTTCATCACTAACACTGGGGGACTCTGGGAATGAGACGGATGAAGGGGAGTGTAAGCAAGCAGGGCATTTTACCAGATGGGACAGAAAAATAAAAATAAAAAATAAACACCAAACTAAAATCTCAACATCTTTCTGGTGGCCTGTGGCCTTTCAAAGGCTTTTATTCCGCACTGACATTCAGAGGGCATTTCCAGAATTCAGAGCTACAATAACCCCAATCTATGTTACCACATCAGGCCTGTAGTGAACAGGCAGAGAGTCTACCCTATCCCCTCCTGTCTTTCCAGCAACTACTCTTATCCTGCTGGAGAATCTGATTGGCTTGTAGTGTCCAGCCTGGCCTCATTAGCTTCCCCTGACCTGGGACCTGTGCCAAGAAGGGGGGAAGCTGGGTAGTAATCAACCCCCTGGTTGTCAGTATCCAAACTGTGCCCTTGCACCCTTTCACAGTGCAACAGGCTGAGTGCAGGGAAGACTCTGAAGATTAAGCTATGTATCTACCAGATACACCTGCAACCTGTCTAGCTTCAATTCTGTGAGGTGTTAGAAGCTGCTGAGCAATCTCAACTCTTCTTACATGGAAAACAGCATACTGAGGCCTTGTCTACAAGGCAGAAGTAAATCGAAGTTATCTAAATCGAATTTATAAAACCGAATTTATAAATTCGAATTAGAGCGTCCACACCACGAATCTCAAATCGAAGTTGTGCGTCCATGGCCCATGTCTTACTTCAATTTCAGGAGCAGTGCACTGTGGGTAGCTGTGACACAGCTATCCCATAGTTCCCACTTCCTGGTTTTCAGCCCAGTGCCTGCTGGGACCAAAAACATTGTCCCGGGTGCTGCTGGGTACAGCCTCACGCCCCCCTTTGTGAAAGCAGCAGCCAACCATTCCGCGCCGTTTTTCCTGGGTGAAGAGAGCAAACGCCATAGCACAGCAAGCATGGACCCTGCTGAGACCATGGACCCTGCTGAGACCATGGACCCTGATGAGACCAGTAATGCAATCGTGCAAGTTTTAAACAGCTCGCGCACTCTCGTGCTGTCTATGCTGAGCCATGACCTGAAAATTCAGGAGGAGAGGGGGAGGAGGAGGTGGAGGAGGAGGGACAGGAGGAGGACTTGGAGTTTGAGGAGGCAGCTGCGCACCGACAGGAGCGATGTTAATGATGGTGATGATGACGACATAGAGAGTGATCTCTCCCTAACCGCAGGACCCAGCATTTTGGAGCTACTGCTGGTAATGGGTCAGCTTCTGCCCATTGAACGCCGATTTTGGGCACGGGAAACAAGCACAGACTGGTGGGACCGCATAGTTTTGCAGGTGTGGGACGATTCCCAGTGGCTGCATAACTTTCGCATGCGTAAGAGCACTTTCTTTGAACTTTGTGACTTGCTTTCCCCTGCCCTGAAACGCCATAATACTGACATGAGAGCAGCTCTCACTGTGGAGAAGCGAGTGGCAATAGCCCTCTGGAAGCTTGCAACACTAGACAGCTACCGGTCAGTCGCGAATCAATTTGGAGTGGGAAAATCTACCGTGGGGGCTGCTGTGATGCAAGTAGCCAAAGCAATCGTTAGGCTGCTGCTACGAAAGTTTGTGACTCTGGGAAACGTGCAGGTCATAGTGGATGGCTTTGCTGCAATGGGATTCCCTAACTGTGGAGGGGCCATAGATGGAACCCATATCCCTATCTTGGCCCCAGAGCACCAGGGCGCCGAGTACGTGAACCGCAAGGGGTACTTTTCCATGGTGCTGCAAGCACTGGTGGATCACAAGGGACGTTTCACCAGCATCCACGTGGGATGGCCAGGAAGGGTTCATGACGCGCGCGTCTTCAGAAACAGTACTCTCTTTAAACGGCTGCATCAAGGAAATTACTTCCCAGACCAGAAAATAACAGTGGGCGATGTTGAGATGCCTGTCGTTATCCTGGGTGACCCAGCCTACCCCTTGATGCCATGGCTCATGAAGCCATACACAGGCAGCCTGGACAGTGGTCAGGAGCTGTTCAACTACAGGCTGAGCAAGTGCAGGATGGTGGTAGAGTGTGCATTTGGGCGTTTAAAGGGGCGCTTTCGATCATTACTCACTCGCTCAGACCTCAGCCCAAAGACTGTCCCCTTAGCTATTGCTGCTTGCTGTGTGCTCCACAATCTCTGTGAGAGTAAGGGGGATACCTTTATGGCGGGGTGGGAGGCTGAGGCTAATCGCCTGGCCGCTGACTACGAGCAGCCAGACACCAGGGCGATTAGAAGAGCACACCAGGAGGCGGTGCGCATCAGAGAAGCCCTGAAAATGTGTTTTGTCGCGGGCCAGGGTATGGTGTGATTGCAGTGCTTCTTTGCCCTTGATGAACACTCCCGCCTCTATTGACTCCCTGTAAGCAACCCACCGTCCCCCTTTACTTACAGCTTGCTGCAGGACTTTCAAAATCAACCCCCCACCCTTTCATTACATGTGGCTGAAGGAAAGAAAGCCAGTATGTTTTAAAAATCATTTAATCTTTATTAAAACTCATTTGTTATTGCTTTAAAAACATGCGTTCATTTTTAAAGGATCATTCCCTGTAATAAAAGCACCCTCCCCCCTTTGGATGTATGTCTGATTAGAAAGGAACTATATTCAGAGGCACAGATTTATCTAGGTATCCCTGAAAGCTGTGCTTTGGGAGGAGGATCACAGGTAAGGAAAAGCCCATGAAATACATTTCAGCTTCATTACAGCCTTTTGGTTGGGCTCTCCATGGGGGTGGAGTGTGCTGGTGCAGGAAGCCTTCCCCCACGCGTTCTAACACGTCTGCGTGAGGGAGATATGGAACCTGGGGAGCTTGGAGGGTGATTAAACATGGACTGCAGTGGCACTCTGTAACCCCGCTGCTGTTCCTGAACAATCAACATGCGTCTGAGGATATCAGTGTGATCACGCAGCAGCTCCAGCGTTCCATCACGCCAGCGCCTATCTTCCTCCCTGCACCTCTGATCTTCCTGCCTGTCTTCCTTGCGCCACCTCTCTTCTACCTGCCGGTCTTCCTCTCGCCACCTCTCATCTCGAGCGTCTCTCCTGTCCTCCCGGTCACTGGCATCTTTCTTGTATTTTGCTATCAGTTCCTTCAAATCACTATGATGAGCTGTGTTACTGTGGCTGACTTCCATGACTTCGGAAAACATTTCGTCTCTCGTTCTCTTTTTCCTCTGTCTCTTGGGTAGCCTGGCAGATGGGGTAGTGAGTAAAGAACACTGCACAGCTGTATGGTGGAGGTAAGAGAGAGAAGTATGTAAAAAGATACATTTCTTAGAACAATGATTCCACTCACTCACACAGCACAAAACTATGCACCTTACGCAGGACATGTGATTTCACTGCAAGGTCACATTTTTCATCTTTTAATACTGGGAGACTCTGTCCCTGGGCTCAGAGCACAGTACAGATGCAGCTTGCTGGTACTACCATTATAAATTTGCTTCCAAGCAGCCATGGTAAGTCTTTATGTTGTCTCACCCCTTCCTGCTAAAGCATCATCGCAGCACAAGTCCCCTCCCCCCAGCTACATCGAGTGGCATTACAGGAGCATAATGGCCATGTTTTCTCTCCTAATGACAAAGCAATTACTTATTTAAACCAGGTCACAATGAACGACAGAACTCTGGTGAGAGTTACAGCACAAGAGGCAGAGTGAATGTTTCATGCCTGTGATCAGAGTCCTGGCGCTTATGCATCTATGCTTTGTGAAGCAATGATTCCAAATTCAGGCATGCATGCCTGGAGGGGCAAAGCATCTTTCATTGGAGGACCGGCTAAGGCAGCATTGCCCCAAAATTTACTGAAAAGGCACTTTGATTTCCTGCAATATCAATTCATGGAGATTTCTTGGGAGGATTTTCATTGCATCCCCAGACATGTTAAGGAACTTTTCATGTAACTGTAATGGCTAAAAAGAAATGACAACGCATGCTTAAAAATTGATAATTAAAAAACGCTAGTTTTTAAATATGACTGATTTAAACATTTACTCACCGCTGGTCCCTTCCATGGCTTCACTTTCTGTGATAGTGGCTTGATTAGCCTGCTGCAAGGTTAAATCTTGGGTCAGAAACAACTCCTGGCTGCTGTTGGTAATTGAGAGCTGTGTGGTATCAGCAATGTCTCCCTCATGTCCCTCTTCCTGATCTTCCCCCTCTGCAGAATCCTCAGCCACAGTTGAAACTGAAATCAGGTCATCTGAATCCACGATTAAGGATGGGCGACTGGTAGCCAAGCCCCCAAAAATTGCATGTAGCTCTGCATAGAACCTGCATGTTTTAGGAGCAACTCCAGATCTCCCGTTTCCCTCTCTGGTTTTCTGGTATGCTTGTCTCAGTTCTTTCACTTTAATCCTGCATTGGAAAGAGTCCCTGCTGTATCCTTTTGCAATCATAGACTTTGAAATTCTTTCAAATACTTTCTCATTCCGTTTTGACGAACGGAGTTCTGTTAGCACTGAATCCTCACCCCAGATAGCAATGAGATCCAAAAGCTCTTCTGTGGTCCATGCTGGAGCTCTTTTTCTATTCTCAGGAGACTGCATTTTTAAAGGTGCAGCGTGATTAAGTGCTGCTCAGAGCCCCACGGTGGACAAACAGGAAACTGATTCAAACCTCCACGGGTCTTTTCCTGTTTACCTGGCCAGTGCATAGGAGTTTTGAGTGCTGTCCAGAGTGGTCAGTGGTGATCTGTGGGATAGCTCCTGGAGGCCATTAACTTCGATTTCCGTCCACACTGCACTAAATTCGAATTAGTAAATTCGATTTTAGGGTTACTCCTGTGGTTTAGTAGGAGTACTAAAATCGATTTAAATAGCCCTTTAATTCGAATTAGAGGGCTGCGTCATGTGGATGGGTGCTCCATAAATTCGAATTAAAGCCGTTTAATTAGAATTTAAGGCCTCGTGTAGACATGGCCTGAGCAATAACTTTCTTCACTTTTCATAGCTGCTTTCTTTCTCAACTACCAGTAATTGTATTTATGAAATACAAATGCAGAGCATGCATTCATCACTTGTGACTATCCATCTGCTATATTTGACCTTTATATCCAAACTATTTTTGAGTTATAAAGTTCAAAATAAAAAGGGTATATCAAATGTCTGGACACAACTTTTGGCACCTTGACAAATCCCCAAAAGGCTGAATTTAATTTTATCCATACTGCCTAAAAATAATTTGCCCTTCTGAGAACATGAATGAAAAGTTTCATCACCAAGAGGGGTGGGTTGGTTTGTTTTTCAGAAAGCTCAAATCCCTTGTAGAGAAGAACTTATAATAAAAAAGTCTCTTCTCAACCACCCTCTATAGAGTGGTTTTCAAACTTTTTTTCTGGCGACCCAGTTGAAGAAAATTGTTGATGTCTGTGATCCAGTGGTGCTGGGGATGAGGGATTTGGAGTGTGGGAGGGGCTCAGGGCTGGGGCAGGTGGTTGGGGTGCAGGAGGGGGTCAGGGCTGTAGGCTGAGGGTGCAGGCTCTGGGGTAGAGTCAGGGATGAGGGATTTGGAGTGCAGAAAGGGACTCTGTGTTGAGGGGGCTTAGGGCTGGGGCATGGGATAGGGGCGCAGGGGTAGGGTACGGGCGTACCTGGGGCAGCTCCCAGTCAGCGGTACAGCGGGGGTGCTAAGGCAGGCTTCCTGCCTGTCCTAGCACCATGAACTGCACCGAGCCCTGGAAGCGGCCAGCAACAGGTCCGGCTCCTAGACGGAGGTGTGAAAGCACCACACCCTCCACAGCTCCATGAGAGTGCGGAGCCAGTGCTTGGGGCAGAAGCAGCGTGCAGATTCCCCTGGTCCCCTCGCCTAGGACCCAGACCTGCTGCTGGCCACTTCTGGGGCGCAGCGCAGTGTTGGAACAGGTAGGGACTAGCCTGCCTTAGCCAGTCAGCACCGCCGACAGGACTTTTAATGGTCCAGTCGGCGGTGCTGACCGGAGCTGCGATGACCCAGTGCCTTACATTCCGTGACCCAGTACTGAGTTGCGACCCGCAGTTTGAAAACCACTGCTCTGCAGCATCATACTAATGTTGATTAAGAATATATCTGCTGGATTTTTGCACAGAAGTCTATCAAGAAGATAATACAAAACTGCACTAACTCCTTCAGGGTCCCTTAAGCAGCCACAAGGGAGACCCAGGCAATAAACAGAAGCGATGTTGTCACAGGAATGGATGCCAATGAAGCCAGTACATGTTCTTGCAGGCAGCTCTAGCATCATGAAGCTGATGATGCCTTTTCCATGGACCCCCAAGAAGGAAGCCTCTCATCCTGCAAAATCACCCTAAATCTCTCCCATTTGGTAGGGAAGTCTGAGAAAGGAAGTTCACAGAGATAGTTGCCTTTTTGGCACCCTCCCAGATGTGTCTTCACAGGAAGATGTAATGTCACCCTTATCCATTAAACCTAGCAGAAAATAATAAGTATCACAGAGGGCAAATCTCTTCAACTGATTCCTTCTACTATGACACTGTCTACTTCCCTGTACCAGCTGATTGTAGCTCTTGGGCTTGATCCAGTGCCTATCAAGCCAATGGAAAGACCCCTTTTGACTTCATCAGACTTTGGATAACCCTGTGTACTACTGCCTTTAGGGATTCAAAATTGTTACCTCAGTATATAGGTATTTTTCCCATATGCAGACAGGCATATGCCAGGCACTTCCAATCATCTTGTTCACACCATGCCCTGCTGCACAAGGAAGCATTTGGCCCGTTGTCTTTAAAGTCTCATAAATCTGCATTAGTTTAAAATATCTGAATATAAACTGTGCTCCTAAGGTTCTGAATTTAGCAAAGAACTCAGGATTCTTTCTGTGCTCTTCTGAATTTGACATTATCATGATTCAGAACAGAATACAGCATGGTTGTGCATTTAAAATATCTCTCTCCCTGCCTTTAAGGCAGCCTTTTCTGTGGAAAAAGAGCTCTTCTAAAGTTTCAGTGCATTTGGTTTTTTTTTTCCCTCTTATGAACCTTCATGGACAAATAGCTTGTGAAGATTAGGTTATCCAAAATAGCAGCACCATCATTTGAATCTAATTAAAACCATTTGTCAGAAACATATTTTGAAATACAATGAGACCTGTAAAACCAGCCTGGAGTTCAAACTACAATTATCTTGCTCTGGGTATAATTAGAATCAGAGGGATTAATGAGCACATACAATTACACCTACTCCCCCTACCCCTCATACTCACACACACTCAGGTTTTACATTTTAGTGAAGGAATGAAAGATGTGATTGAGGGAGGAAGTAAAAAACAAAAGGGAGAGAGTCATCATCAGCTCATGGCAAAATGATAAAGCAGAACAAATGGAAGATAAAACAGAAGAGTGCTTTTGCTCTGAATGAAAGATTTGGCAACATTTTGGTTTATGAAATGCTCCTAAACCTGGTACATTTAAGTTAACTTGATAGTTCTTTTTAGAGCAAGGATTCATTTTTAAATTATCGATGAGGATTTTAGATGTTTACCCACTAACTAAATTAATAGCAGTCATTCAATCCAAGCAAAGAGAAATTGTACAATAAATCATAGAAAATAGAGGTGGAAAAGACTGAGCAGACCTCCATTCCCAGTTAGTCTGTTCCTGTGTTAAACACAAGAAGAGAGAGTGAGGGATGTGGTGGAGGAGGGGAGAAACGTGGTTCTACCCATTAGTTAGATGAGTCTAAGGGTTGTGCCAACTTATGCTCTGCTTTGTACCATAGGAAGGAAGCAGAGAAGAGCTGAAGGGCAATATATTCCACCCACCCTCTCATACTTCTGGCTCACCCTTTCCCTCTCATAGCAAGTTCCCAGCCCATCCATCACTCCTACAGTAGGGACTGAGAGTGGACAGGCAATGGACTGCTCCAGCAGTTCTACACCAGAGGGGTAGGCCCCTTATACGGGAGTATACCCCAGTGGGCTATTTCCTCCTAAATTGTAGCCCCATTATGCTACCAGAATGGTGTAAAGGACCTTAACAGAACAAAGACTCAGCCTATTACATTCACCCCCTTCCATGCAGAATTGTTCTCTACAAATTTCTAGTGTTTCATCCAGTTTTGTTTTAAATGTATCAAGTAACAGATGAGACAGAACTGCTCACAATTTATTGTGCTGGGGCAAGTTCAAAACTGAGGTGACATACTCTGACAAAAGAATCCTATAGGGATGCTAGAGGATTCTACCGAAAATGAAACAATAGCATTGACATTCCTATAGCATAGGGGCTCTTTCTGCAGCCTGAGTTCCAGTTAATTTATTCCATCAAGTACAATATTTTGGACATTAAGCTAATTCCAACAATTCCTTTTGCCCCAGTGGAGAAAGATTAAAAAAAAAAAAAAAAAGAAATGGAGGTCTGCTGTCATTCATGTTAATGGCAGCAAAGCCACATCTTTTAAAACTGTTATTCAGTTAATTGAAAACAGGCTGGCCCTCAACAGTAATTATGATTTAGTGAACAAAGCCTGTTCTCTAAAGCAATAAGCTTTCTCACTTGGCACTCTTTTTTTTCCTCAGGGAACCTTCTATGTCCCTGCCAAAGCTTTGTGGATTTGTTTTTTTCCTTACTTTAATCACCAAAATTAGAGATGGGAATGACCTATTAAGTTCTTTAATGCACTAGGTTCAGATTGGATCTAGAATAAGCAAAGTAAATCTTGACAGTCTGTTGATATCTCCAGGGGAAAATTCAGAGTTAATCACGATGGGCTTGATTGTTCTCTCACAGTGGTGTAATTCAGGAATAACTCAACAGAAGTCAATGGAGCCACACCAATATAAAACTGGTAAAAGTAAAAGAAAAAGCCATGTTTGGAAAACATTATTTTCATGCTCTGGAGAATATTGATATTTCAGTTTCACATACAATACCACCAAACCTATATCAAGGAAAATTATTCTAGCCAATCTATGGATTCAACTGTATGATCCAAAGGGTTAGTACCCACACTGTCAAC
The DNA here is from genome assembly GCF_003597395.2 of Chelonoidis abingdonii. Classification (NCBI taxonomy): domain Eukaryota; kingdom Metazoa; phylum Chordata; order Testudines; family Testudinidae; genus Chelonoidis; species Chelonoidis abingdonii. The sequence continues at coordinate 69,601,943 of NC_133778.1, forward strand.
AAACTTGTAAATCAGGATGCCCCAGCAACTGATACAGGTACATTGGTAGATAAAATAGAAGACCTGAAGCAGAGATAACTCATTCTGATTCCCCTCCCACCCTATTTCTGATCATATTGGACCCTAAAATTATAAAGTCAGCCCTACTCATTAGCCATTTCCTTCAACCCCTTCAGACCCTTACCATGTTACCTGGAATTTCTCATGTAGTTCTTGTTTTATAACTTGATGTTTTGAAGGAAATGCAGTAGTCAGATACTACAGTTACCATGGGAAGGAAAAAATGCTTCAAACACCAATATTCAAAGAACATACAGTAATTTGCTGTGCAAATTGCTTTAAACTTTTTATTTGCAGTCCTTCACTGTACATAGCAGTGAGGAAAGACACATTTCTCTTTGTGCTATCCCACAGGGTTTTCAAACACCTACCAAAGACCAGCTGAAGCCAAAGCTATTACTATTTTAATACTTTCACTACCTACAGTTCCTTGGTCTAACTGACAAAGGACTCTGCCATTTACCTGTGTCTCTTTATTTTGCCCTTATTTCTCCCACTAGTTGTATTTCACTCTCTTTGTTTTGTTGATTCCATTCCTTTCAGTCTCTCCCTCCAACTGTGCACCATTATTACCTCCCTATTTCAGTATTCTCCCCAGCTGTGGAAAATTATCATCCTTTCTTCTAGTACTTGGCTTCATACCCTTTGATCCCTTGCCTTCCTAGTAAGCCACCTGACCCTTTCATACTTCATCCACCCACTTTTCACTCAATCATTTCCTCCCTTCCATTCCTTTCATCTTTTCTAATCTTTGTACGCTGGCTCCCCAGTTACTCTTCTCTTCAGCTAAAAATGTTGAATTTTTTTCCCCACTGCCTGAGAAAAGCCCAGACCAAAAATGCAATCTGTAATCTTACTTTCTATTTCCAGCATGTATTCTATTAACATGGGTTTTTTCTCCAGAACATAGTGACATTGCACTTTTTGGGAATAGAGTAAAGAATTCAAGGAATTAAAAGCAAAAGTTCTCATACTTTAGATTCTTCTGCAGTGTGAATATTTCAAATTAGTCTGTGTCATCATTTTGGATCAAATGAAGCAAATGTGTGTGTATCTTAGAGCAGTGGTTCTCAACCAGGGGTAAGTATACCCCTGGGGGTAGTCAGAGGTCTTCCAAGGGGTACTCAACCTTGGTGTTGCAACCCCAGGGGGGTTGTGGACATGTTTAGGGGGGTTGCAAGTGCAGGGCTCATGTTAGGGGGTAGCAAGTAGGGCAATTGCCCAGGGTCCCATGACACAAGGGGTCCTCGTAAGCTAAGTTACATATTCACCTGCAGGCAGCAGGGCTTGGGCTTCAGAAAAGGCCCACAATGAAAAACAGGCTGAAGTGTCACACTGAAATGAAAGTACAATATATTCCAATCAATTTCTTTTATAATTATAAGCTATTTTTCGGTAATAGTGTGCTGTGACACTTTCGTCTTTTTATATATGATTTTGTAAGTAGATAGTTTTTAAGTGAGGTGAATCTTGGGGTATGCAAGACAAATCAGACTCCTGAAAGAGATACGGTAGTCTGGAATGGTTGAGAACCACTGTCTTAGAGTATCTGTGTATGAGTTTATATCATATTGCTCTTTGTAGCTCTTTGCCCTCTAGTCTATTTTCTTTAATGACAGAGTGATTAAAGTAGATCAAAATTCTGAAGTCCATCTATTGTCAAGAGGATTGATATTACATGGTGAATCAACACATTGTAAAAATGGGCATAGCACAGGGAACACAACAGAAAAGGGAACAAACATATCTGAAAAATCTCCATGGCCCCAGAAATTCTGAGAGCCAGTTCAACAAAAATGTATGTTTGTGTAAACACATAGTGTGTGGAACTATGCAAATCACCATGGAGGTTTTATATGTGCTTCCAACAACCCTTCACACACAAGGAGAGGCAAGTGAACTTATAATACCGTTCTGTTTTCACTTGGGGTACATAAACTGGCAGTGAACTCTCCTTTTCCCGTTGGAGTGGAGAAAAACCTAGCAAGAGGACAGTTATTCCTTTAAAAGAAAGTAGGCAGGTGGAGGACCCCCAGAAAACCAGCAGGAGCTGATGCTACTGCACCAACTGGTGGGATGGTTTAGCACCCCATAAATTCCCTAATCAGAGATGAGATCCTCCTGCCATTCCCACTCCAGAATTTCCATCCCACTGAGTCCTGATTTCACCAGCCAGTTAAGAGGCAGAAAAGGGTGATAATGGCAGAGTTATATCCACCAAGCCCAGGAAAGGAGAGGAGGGGAGCTCTCTCTATGCTTTTAGCAAAGGAGAGGGAGATTTGCTCCCACACACTACTCCTTAATTTAACCCCTGCTTAGCCTCTTCAACTTGCTGGGACAATGTGAAGAAAAAAGCCTCTTTAAAGTTACTGATTTAGCCCCTTTAATATGCCGGGCTTATTTCAAGGCACATATTTCTGTGAGGTCTTTGGGTCAGTACCCCTTGCTTACTGATCAGAAGCAAAGGTCCAAACTTTTATGAGATTACTGGTTTATGACTTCTCAATTGATAGGCTTATGCAAAAACTTCTGGGAGGTAACTAGTTTACCAGCTGTAGCTTTTGGGGTTTATTGTCAAGGAAAGGCCTCTCTGAGGTCAGTAGAACGGCACCTCCAATTTGCTGGGCTGATGTCAATACTCAGGCCTCTCTGAAGTTACTACCTCATCAGCTTTTGCCTGCTGAGCTGTGTCAAGGCCAGCCTCTGAGAGGTTACTAGCTCCACAATTCTAGCTTCCTGAGCTGGTTTCTAGGCAAAGGCCTCTGTCAGCTCCCTGGCTTAGAACCTCCAACTGGTGGGTCTGAAGTAAAGGCATTGGCCTCAGTGAGGTTACTCCTCAGCAACAATTAAAACATATTAAAAAAAGAAGCTTCAGTTCATAGTTTTGTTGGTTATACATTAATGCCATTATTAATTATTAATATGATTAGAATAGCACCTAAGCTCATAAATGGGTTTGATACCATGGAATGAAGTGACTCTAATCTCTCTGGGACAGGGACCATCTTTTTGTTCTGTGTTTGTACAGCACCTAGCATAATGGGATACTGGTCCATGTCAGGGGCTCCCAGGTACTACCACAATACAAATGATAAACAACAATAATAATCAAATTGTGTGAGCGGACTTGGCAGAGGGTGGTGGATGAGAGTCCAGGGAATAAATGTTTCAGGACTGGCTCCTTGTTCCCAACTGGACCCCTAGCTAGTATTTGTGCTTGTACACAGCAGGTGGGGTTGTGCAGGGCGGTAGCGGCCTACCTGTTGTAATTGTCAGTCTGTCATGGAGTCTCCATCATGCTGGGGAACCGGCCCTTGTCCTGCACAACCCGTGGTCCCACACCAGCTGTACCGCACGGCTCAGGCAAGTGCTATTGGGGCTTCAGTGGCTAAGGCTCTATGGGCCACAACATGAAGGGGGGTTCCACAATATGCACCGCCAGCTGCCTTGAACACCACATTCCTCTCAGGGCCCCAGACATCCTGCTCGGTGACCCACCGCTCCCAACCGCCCTCCTAACTGTCACAGAACCTTCTCCTACTGGTGGCCTAACCCCTCCTCAGCCAGAGGAAAAAAGCAACACGCTGCTCTCTGCTGTCCTATTGCTGCTCTGTGGATTTGTCACATAGTCCCATCCTCCTCATGTCACGTTTTGCTCCCTGGGGGATCTCTGACCACAGGGCTGCCTGTGACACTCAGAGCACAACATGGGTCTGCACATCGCACCCCACCTATTGTGGGCATACAACTGTGTTTTTTCCAAGCGTGCCAATCACTTCATAAGGGTCCCTGGCAGAACAGGACTTGCTTCACCTCTTGACAGACTTATGCCAGCCTGGCCCATAGTAGTGGCTTTTGACTGCCTTAGCAAGTTCCCTGTGTCCTCTGTGATCTCCAGTTGTGGTACTACATTGTGACCCCCAAACCTCAGGCTAGTGCCTGATGACTGTTGGGGGCTATTCTGGTGTGTGATAGCCCATGTCCACATGCATCAGTGGTCCTCAAACTTTTTATCTCACCCCCCCCCTTACTCCTGTCCATGCCCCCTCCAGGAGCCAGCTCCAGAAGTGGGGCTGCAGCTCCAGGAGGGGGGACACAGACAGAGATAAGGGGGCCAAGGCTGGGGCCACAGCTGCAGATGGGGGTAGAGTTGGAAGCGGAGCCGAGGCCAAGGCCAAACCTGGGGGCCCCAGGCGTGGGGCCAGCAGCCAGGACCCTAGGTGTGGGGCCAGAAGTGGAACCGAATGGTGCTCTCTTCCTGTCCCCATGGGGGTTAGCCTAGGCTCCAGCCACTCCATCCCCCTGAAGATTCCTCCACACCCCTCTGTAGGGGTGCATCCCATAGTTTGGGGACCTCTGCCATGTGTCTTTTGCCTCCCAACCAAAAGACCTTTTTCTAAGTGTAGAACAGAGTGGCAAACACACACGATTCTTGCCCCTGCTGTAGCCAGTCTTGCAAGAATGCAGAGGCTGCATATCTCATGAAAATTTCACCCTGCAGGAGAAGAAGTGGGGACCTCTTCTGACTGGTTGCCTTCCCCAGCTGATTAGAGCTTCTACAGGGAGCAGGTGGAGCTCTCCCCTCTCCTCTCAGAAGCCAAAAGAAGATTTTGGGTGGGGGAAGGAGCAGAAAGGGCCTTCTTTTCTCCTCTGCTTGTGAAAAAGGGTCAGTCTGCACTCCATTCCTCTCCTTTCCCTCCTTGCAATGCCAAAAGGACGAATGAAGAACCCCTGAAGCTGCCAGGAGAGCTGAGGTACTCTGAGGGGCAAGGGGCAGATGTGAGACTAGAGCGGATGTGGGGGTGCATAATTCATTGTTGAGCAGAGGGTATGGGCAGATGGGGAGAAGCTGGAAACTCAGCACCATCAGGCAGAATTTTATACAAAATCTTTATTCTGTGATCTCAATTTGCTTGTACAGCAGTAGCTCATAACTGTCACTTCCACTGGGGTTGGGCAAGGGGAGTTCAACCATCAAAAGACAGACCAAAAATCAGAGAATAATGTTGCTTTTTTTTTTAAATCTCATTAAATTGGAGTCAGCCAGATATTTGACCTTTTGGCTATACTGCTGTAGCTGCATCTCAAGATCTTGCTTAGCCTCTGCTGAGAAGTTCAAAGCAAGGAAATTACTGAATCAATTCTCTGGGATTTCCTTATAATTTCTACCTTCTGATCCCTTCCCTGGACATCAAGCAGTCCCATAACCAACCAAAGCATCTGTTCTTGCATGGGTTAGCGCATGTTCACCGTGTGTGGAACTGTGTGGTTCAGTGATGTCCTGGGGTCAGCTTGTGGCTTTCGAGGCTCTAATTTTTGAACCTTAAGGACAATTGTCATAAGAAAATTCATACCACCTCTCTAACTGGCTCTCCAGCCTTCCCCACCAGTCAGTTTGAGAGCATCTTTGATCTAAACCTATAGCATTTTGAGAAGGTGCTGTCCCTGCTCTCCTGCAGCTGCTCAGCAACAATCCAACTGTTTGCATTACAAGGAAGGGATAGAGGGGAGGGAGAAGAAAGTAAGTGGCTGCTCTATTGCCTGTTCTTTTGCTGAGCTATTGGAGACCCCAAGACATTTAAGCATTTTAGACTGGTGTCAACAGATGGGCTAGCAGGGCTCAGGCTAGCTATCTAAAAATAGCACTATAGACAGCACTTTGGAGTTGCAGTTTTACAGATGTAGGCACTAGACCAGCTCTTTGCCTGCTGGGGAAGCACCAATAGGGGACTTGCTGGTGGATTCTGCTCCCTTTGCATCTTCAGGGAATGATAAAGAGAGAAGAAGAAGATAGAAAATCTATCAGAAATCGACAATTGTAGCCCCCTAAACTTAGGTTTGCGCCTTCAGCACCCCAGTATAAAAATTGTTCCAGCGCCACTACAGCCAGTTAGGGAGAGCCAATATTCAACATCTGTGCTGTGCAATATCAAGCTTTCGTGCTGCTCTATAAGCCAATCAAACATGCAACGATTCAGTAAGGTTATAGACTATACTGTACAGTGAGCAATTATCATAGAGAATTAAACAATAGGAATGAAGAGAATTAAACAAAATGAATAAAGCCACATAAATTATTTGATCAAACAAATAAACCAGAGTAACAGAAAGCTGTCAAGGGATAAGTGTCTCTTACTTTGCCAACAAACGTCTCTAATTCACTGTTTTATTCACCATAAATGCCTAGGCATTGGCTCTGCATTTCTGAGAAGAAAGAGAAAATAAACCTGTGCCCACATTCAATTGCATTTCTATCTTCTCGGCAGTAATATAAATATTGTTAGCCTTCCATGACTGTTTGCCCAATACTGGTTGATATTATCATTTTTAGGCGGATGCAGATATTGTGTAATGAGATATTTTAAAAGGGGGAAAAACACAAACCTAGCACAGACAGAATGAAACTTGCAAGTTCTCTCATGAAATCCTGCTTTATTGGGGCACATAATGTGTTTCTGAACCAGCTAAGACAAGCTCAGATAATAATAATCCCCTCTGCATGCAGTAGGAGTGGAACCATTCCTGCATTGCGGAGAGCTCTCAACAGGTCTTGAGATGGGAGAAGGGGCAAGAAGAGGATGGCAAAGGAACTGTAAATCATTTCCCATGCCCCATGGGAAGTGCACACAAAAAATAAAATAGCCCAGTCTGTACTTCCTTTTATTCAGAGCCCCTCAGGCTCCCCCATTTGAACCTTGTTGTGAGGAGTCCGAATAAGGTCAGAGTCTCCCTCATGGACAGCCAGGAGTGTCCTGTACCTCCCATTAGATCTTCAAGATTTGGAGGCTGGACTCTGTTTCCTCTGCAAAACACAGGAGAGGAAAAGGCAATCATGAATAAATTCAGTGAGTCCCAAATCTGAAGAATTTGCCTTTCTTCAAGGCTACTCCCATAGGTTTCCCCAAGAGACAGTACAATTCAGCCCTTAATAATTAAGGCCAATTACTCTCATCAGATTCAAGGACCAGTTTCCACATTGACAGTAGGAAAAAAATAAAATCATATTTTTCCAAAGAGCTGATGCGAATCAGTGAGCAACAAATCTCACTGGTACACCTGAATCCCAGTTGCCACTTCAACTACTCAGTAATTTGCAATATCTTGTATTTGAGAATGCAAAACCCAGCAAGAAATCCCTCTGCGGTTATTCAGCTAGTTTAATACAAATCCATGGAATATTCTGACTACATGTAAAATTGGCATAATTTAGTTTCCTCATATTTGCAAAACAGGAGAATCTATTTGGGAGAGGAGGATTGCACTTATGTCATTTATCTCATATATGTAACATATTAAGTCCCATGTATTCTTTCTGGCTTAAGGAAATAGCATTGGGGTTTAACACAGCGGCTGTGAGAGGAAGTAGGTTAGGAGGAGAGAGAAACATCATTTTTATTAATAAAATAAGCATTCATGTTTTCTTGACAGTATAAAAGACATAATAAAAAGCATTGCCAGCTTCCTTTGGAATAATCCAGGGCATTCTTCTGGACAAACTTCATTGGAAGATGCAAGAAAGCAGCTTCTGATCACCTGAAACTATGGCACAGACCCTTGTTGAATATAAAGGATGGTTACTGAAATGATAACATTCCAACATCTCAATGCTTAGGAAAAAAATTATTTCATCTTCTTGGTATTAGACACAATTTCTGTATATACACATTACCAAATTATTCCTCTTCCCATAACAATACAATGCCATTACTCTTAGCAGCACTTTTGCTCACTCTTTGGGGAATGGATCAATTTAGATCTATATTTGTTTAGATAGTACAGCTCATGCTATTTCACTCTCATTTCCATACTTTAAAAGGCTTCTTTCATTTAGAGGTTATTGCCTGAAGTATCCAAAACCATTTTCAAAGGAGGTATGCAGTAAGACATGGGAAATACTTATAGCATCCTTGCTTGTTAACTTCTGGGTTAAAAATCGGGCATAGCATCAGAGCCAAATTAAGGCAATCTGAGGCCCCAGATACCACCCACATGTGGACCTCTTCTGTGACACTGCTGTTCCTTGGAGTGGCAATAGGTTTCAGTTACAATGAATGGACAAGTTCAGACCTCTTAGAGCTATTGTTTTAGACTATCTGCAGTTTCAGACGGGCACCATTTGCCCTTGAATCATGTTTTCAACCTTTTCTTTGCATCCATGAATGTTGAAAAAATAACTTAATAAGAAATAAAAAAATGAAAGCTAAGATTCTGATCTCATGTGACTTCAGGAGTTGGGGCCTTAGTCATCCTCACATACTGCACTGCATGCTGGGAGCCATCATACCCACAAGCTGTTCTGGGATCCTTTGTCCCTCCCTGGGCTGTACTGGGAATCATCATGCCCATAGATCACACCTCCCTGGATAAGGGCAACTGTAATCTGCCCTGTTTTACACCATTCAGTTACAGGATTGCTGGCATATTGCCCACATTCCACCTGCCCCCTCCTCATACACCCAACAGTTGCTAAGTTTGGTCAACTCTTGATATAGCCAGCATCTGCTCCTGCCAGATACCTCTTCTCCAGGAAGCCTCTTCCCTCAGGAATTTGGCCTCTTCCTCGTCTTCTCATACTTGTCTGCTTCCAGACTACCCTGCACAGATTTCCAAATCAGAGACCCTCAAAAAATGAAAGAGGTTTAAATCCACCCTTCATTGCCTACCCAAGAAAATATATGGAAATGTAAAAGTTGCCATCCTCCAAGGATTCAAGCATCCCCTTCCCTGGTGAACTCCAGATCTATTGTAAGTAACTCCCCACTGCAAACCCTATGACCATTTCAAGCCCTCCACCTTCTCTTGGCAGCAAGTGCAGCTGACAGAGTCAGAGCCTTTGTGAGGTGGGCATTGGTTGCTAGGACACTCAGGGATTCAGGGAAACAAAAGGCCCAGTCCTGAGTCACTGCAGCCCCCATCTTGGATGTCAGCTTCCCTGAGTCGCACATAGAGCCAGATCTGACTGTCCTCAAACCAGGGACTGGCGGAGCTCCACGGAGAGGCTGAGATTCCTCAGCCTCCGTTAATGGTGAAAAATGGGGAATGAAGGGTATAGTTGGGGTGAGGGCAATTGTCATGAGGGTGGGGGGGGACAATGATGGGGTATAGAGTAGCTGAGGTGTGGCAATCATCAAAAGATGGAGGCAATTGTGAAGAAGCTGTCAAGGAATAGGAATGAGAAGAAAATTGTCAAGTGTTGAGAGTGACAGGGGTGAGAGCCACTGTCCAAGGGAGAGGCAACTGTCTGGTGGAGCAACAGTTAAGAGTTGAGGGTTGAGGGTTTATTGTCAAGGTGTAAAGGGCAATTGTCCTTGAACAGTTTTGGAGAAAATTTGTCAAAGGAAAGTGGATAATTGTCAAAGGGCCAGGGTGGGTGAGCCACCAAAGGGAGTAAAGCTGCCGCCAGAGAGTCACGGTGAAGTTGTCAGGTAATAGTGGGCAACTGTCAAAGAGTAAGACTGAAGGTGCCAAATGATTTGGTGGGGTATTGTCATGGAAAGATTGGGCATGAGCTGTGGAGATTAACATTACTGCCATGAAAGCAGAGGATTTTCTTTAAGAGACCTTTTTAGCTTCTGACTTTTCCAGTTTCACTCCCCGGTGTCTGGCAAGCTGAAGTCATTTTGTTGGCCTTCTTTCTTGCTCCCCAAATCAGACTGGCATACTGTGTAGTGGATACCAAATTATAGGTGTATACTGATGTGACACCAGAAGTGATTATCTTTTAACGTTTTTTGAGGGAACACTTTTAAAGTTCCCTTTCTTCTGTTACTAATCACATTGTAGTTTATTATAACTGAAGGAATTGTTTTAACTAACTCTGACCAATGATGCTTTTCAGTTATCTTTTGCTTTCTCTCAGCTTGAACAACAAAAATAGACTTGTTATTTTCAAGATTTGTTTATAGTCAGTTTCAGTTTAATTCTCTGGTTCACATGCAGGGGCTCAGTGATGCAATGTTGAGGTTCCAACACTAAAGAAAATGTTTAAAACAAACAAAAACTACTTTTACTGATATTCAAAAAACATGAAGACAATTATATTTTAGGATTGGTGAAACTTTCAGAAAAATTAAAAACCTAAATTTTGAGCCTAATATACCTAGAAATGTCCATTCAGATGACATTAGTGCTGGCAAAAGAAGCCAGTCTATTTCAGTGCAAGGATGGTGGGAGGAAGACATCAAAACAATGTAAGGCTACAGAGCCCAGAATTTACATAATTATAGGGAACAAAAAATGAAAAACAGGGAAGGATGTGTAAGTCACAGATTCAAAATGAGGGGTGAAGAGGGAGACACTGACCAGAGAACTGGCCTATTTGAAATCCGGGATGGGTAGGTAAAGCCCACCAAAACAAAATGCCCACTTTCTCAAATGGAGGAGGAGCCCCAGAGCTAGGAATCAACAAAACATAGGGTACAACAAATATTAAACAGGAATGAGAGTATAGGGCACAAGCTTAAAATGAAGGATCCAGAAGGGAACAGCAACCAGAGAACCAACCTATCTGAATCCTTGGGAGAGTAGGCCTATGCCCACCTAGGACAAAAGGCCTGCATCCTCAGTTGAGGTAGGGGATGACAGAGCCCAGAAGGCTACTGATTGCATGGGAAAACAAAACAGGAACAGAAGTTGGGAGTCAAAGGTTCAAAACAAGGGTACCAGACAGGGAAGTTGAGCAAAGAACCAGATTGTCATCCGTAAAGACTACGCCATATATGCATAGGAAAAAAGTCCAGTAAAGGACCTCGTCCAAAAGGACAACAAAATAGCAGATGAAATTCAATACTGGTAAATGCAAAGTAATGCACACTGGGAAATATAATCTCAGCTTTACAAACAAAATGATTGGGTCTAAATTAGCCGTTATCACTCAAGAAAGAGATCTAGTCAAAAAGGCTAACAGAATATTAGGAACCATTAGGAAAGGGATAAATAATAAGTCAGAAAATATCATAATGCCACTATATAAATCCATGGTACACCCATACCTGAATATTGCATGTAGTTCTGGTTGCTCCGTCTCAAAAAAGATATATTAGAATTGGAAAAGGTACAGAGAAGGGCAACAAATATGATTAAGTGTAAGGAACAGCTTCTATATAAGGAGAGAGAAAAAAGACTGGGACTGTTCAATTTAGTAAAGAGACAACTATGGGAGGATATGATATAAGTCTATAAAATCATTAATGGTATAGAGGAAGTGAATAGGAAAGTATTATTTATCCCTTCACATAACACAAGAATCAGGGATCACCCAATGAAATTAATAGGCAGCAAGTTTAAAACTATCAAAAGGAAGTACTTCACACAACACATAGTCAATCTGTGGAACTCGTTGCCAGGGGATGTTGTGAAGGCCAAAAGTATAACTGGGTTAAAAAAAGAATTAGATAAGTTCATGGAGGATAGATCCATCAATGGCTATTAGCCAAAATGGTCAGGAATGCAACGCCATGCTCCGAGTGTCCCAAACATCTGACTGCCAAGGGGCTGGGATGGAACAACAGGGGATGGATCACTTGATAACTGCTCTGTTCTGTTCATTCCCTGTGAAGCATCTGGAACCAACCAACGTCGGAAGACAGGATGCTGGACTTGATGGACCATTGGTCTGACCCAGTATGGCCATTCTTATGTTATTATGGATATAAGAGTTCATTCTTCCCCTTTCAACCCCAACAATGTGCCTCAACCCTGGCCTGAAGAAACCTATGATAAAAAAAATTCAGTTTCCAGGCCTACATATTCCCTGCCTTCTCTGCTGAGTGGGTTATAAATGGTACCAGTTAGGGTAATTTGGACATGTATTCACTAGAAAGAGAATTCAGATCACCAAATTCATTTCACATAGGACACCAAACAGCCTTCAGATGATAAAAGTTCTCTCACAGCTGAGCTGGGCAGAATTTAAGCCACTGATTTGGAGAGAGGTATTTTTGGGGGTAGAGGTGTGAAAGCTCCAGAGCAGGATTTTCCACCTCCCTTGCCCAATATTTTAGGATGAGAAACAAGCCACTGAATTCTTTAAATGCCTGCTCCACAAGTGGGATTGGGGGAAAAATTGCATGAAATTTTTACTCAAGAATTATTACAGAGGAGATAGATGGAGGAAAGGGGACATGTGTAGAAATGATGGTGTGAAGGCTAGTAAATAAAAATATGGTGCTGTTCCCCAGCATATAGGACCCATGTTGGGAGAAACTCCATTGTAGAAAAAAAGAGTGTGTTTATTCCTGTTGCAGAGAATTTATTAAATTGATAATTGTTTCCTCAGATTATGAGAAGATTGTAAGTGACCAGACTGATTGTTTGATGCTCTTTACTTCTTCACCTAAATAATTTAGGATTAGGGCAGTATTTTACCTCCATGTTGCTACTTGCAGTATCTCCTGGCATAGCTTCAGTGCTAGAAAGTGATGTGTCTGGGGTCTTGTTATTTCCAGTAATTTAAAGTCCCTTTGTATAGTTTCGCTGGAGCTGCCATATACCGTTGTATGTGTTCTATGTTGCTATTCTGAAAGATCCTGATTGAAAGCCAACTGAAGTCAATGGAAAGACTTCCAATGATTTCAGTTGGTTTTGAGTCAGGCCCAAAGTGAGTGAATACCCTTGAACCTTGTTAAGGCCTGATCCTGCAGTCTTAACTCAGACAGAGCTCCCACTAATTAAATTAGGAACAGAGCCAGTTTCTCAGCTAGTATAAATCAGCATAGCTCTACTGAAGATAAATGGAATTATGCCTATTGGCACCATCTGAGAAACTGTCCCCACTGGGCTTTTTGCTTAAGCAAAGGCTGCAGGATCAGCCCCCTTTTTTGCATGCTTCAGGGGAACTGTAAGACATGACAATTAAGATTTCACAGGCAAGGGACACTGGAAATTTGTTGAAAATTTCAGGGAATTTCTCCACTGGTAATGCAGAAGTGAACTAGGCCCTTACTTTTTTATATCTTAGATTCTGACAGTGGGGTAGAGGAGAGACAGGCTCTCACTGAACCTTTTAACTCATGTTATATATTATAAATTTTGAAGGTTTAACTCTCCCTTAATCCTTGCTAACAAATGTAACAGGAATGTGGGATGGAAAGCACCTTTACTGCTGCTCTGTGTATCTGGTATATCCCCTCCAGTTTGCTAACATTTCTGAAAAAATACAAAACTTGCTTGGAACAGCTCTCAGAGGTGAGAGGTTCTAGGGCTATTGCTGTGTAACTGAATTTTTCAGCAAGGTAATAAGGTTTCCTTATAAAAAAAAAGTGGGGCTCAACTGTGGTGGGCTCAGCCACAATTCTGAAATAATGTGCTCCATGCTTACCCCTCCCTCTTCTTTCCCCTCCTCCTTTTTCTTGCTTCTTTCATGCCTCTGACATTTCATCAGCTCTCTCCTTAAATAAAACAAGGTTTGGAATGTAAATATCCAAGGCTGCAATCTGGCACAAATTGAATATATTGCACAGAGCCTGCCATTCTTTTGAACGCGTCATGTAAAAAATAGAATCCCTTCAATGCTGGTCCTGATATGCTCTCATAATAAATAGCACAGCTCTGCCCACTTCTCTGAAACTTTTTCTAGTCATGCAATGTGACTTAGGTTATCCAAGTCACTTTTTCTCCATTCTTTTTGTTCCTCAGCCCTTTACTACTTCTCCTACTCTTCCTAGTGCTAGATGCTACTTTAGTTATAATAATTAATTAAGTTACTCATGCTGACTATTCCCTTCTGGTCACCTGGTCCTTGATCTACTCCAACTCTTCTGAGCTCCTTTTCTGATATTATATTCTAAGTTTCTAGGCTGGGATTGTCAAAAGAACCTAATGGAGTGAGGTCCCCAAATCCCACAAATATTCAAAGAGGGTTGAGCACCTAACGTCCTCTGGTTCTTTTGAAAATCCTACCTCTAATTTCCAATTGTTCATACCATTCTGAGAGTTTAGATTCTTGTGTTGTTTAGTGGTTACCATTAGAAAGTCACCACCACATCAAGGTATCTAGCCAGCTTGCTAAATTCTTATATGGCACACATGACTACAAAATCTGACCCTCTCCCAGATATGGACTACTGGAAGACAGCAGTCCTCAAGTAGAACTAGATTTCTCCCTTTTCTTTGCAAGGTTCGGGGCAGGGGGTGTTTCTCCTCTTCCCCTTTCTATTGTCTCTTTCATTGTGGAAGCTGTGATTGTGGGAAGCTTAGGTTAAAGAAGTTCATCTTGCATTTCATTCTGAAGGCAGTAGAGTCATGTTCATTCTCACCTGAAGCAGGGAGTTTCAGAGTTCGAGCCAGTTGTCAAGAAAACTGTTCCCTGACTTCATGAGTTCGACCTTTGAGATTGACACTTTCATTTTTTCTGTTAAATGTAACACAGCTGGAGCTTGATCCAACACCCACTGATGAGATGGGGAGTCTTTCTATGGACTTCATTGGGTTTTAGATTAGGCCTTTATTTCCTATTTTTAGTATAGGAGAATACTGACGTTTATCAGATGCCATGAAGCAGTAAATGTTAGCTTTTTAATGGCAACCCTTGTAGTTCAGTCCTCAGTCTGATCCAAATCTACAAATTCCTGTCATTCTTAGTCTGTAGTACCTAGAATATTTACTGTACATAACACAGTACAGTACATTAGATATGACTATAAATCATAATTAGCAAGATATTGTAAAATGGACAGAAATTGTCAGAAAAGAAAAGTTAATAGTGATCTTTTCACCTATAGAAATGTGTCTTTTTTATTTCGTTTTATAACATGTGTAGTATAGTGCCTTATTTGTTCTGAAACTGTTTACAGAGTAAGATGTATAGCCAGCATACTGAGCCACTAAAATAGTTCACAAATTAAAACAGATCTTTCCACAAGTATTGATTGTTTTTCTACAAGATTTTATTACTTATTTTTAAACACATTTTCAGCATAGACAGAGTATGTTAAAAAACTGTTATTTTTCCCCATAGGTGCAGTAATTATGCCATATACAGATAAGCAAATATGCATCCCTCCAGAACTGCCAGAACTGCTGAAACAGTTTACAAAAGCTGCTATTCGAACCCAGCCTCCAGATCTGCTCCAATGGGCGTCTGAGTATGTTTATTTTTTCCTAACACTTAAAAAATCAAACCCTAGTTATAAAAGATTTATGCCTGAGAGTCAGGCATCCTTCGACGGCTTGCCTGCAGGAGGTCCGCTGGTCCAACAGATTTGACGGCAATTTGTCTGCTGGTATGCCGAAGCCGTGGGACCGGCAGACCTACCACAGGTATGCCGCCAAATCCACGGGACTGGGGACCTCCTGCAGGCAAGCCGCTGAAGGCAGCCTGCCTACCGTGCTTGAGGTGGCAAAAAAGCTAGAGCCACCCTTGTTTGCAGGTGTTCATTTCCTCTCCAGATTTGGCTTGTATTGTGCTCCAAAGTTAATATTTGTGAGAGACCCACACTTACCTTCTCTTTGTCCCCACTACGGCTGGAGATCTGGTATTTTAAATGTCTCTACAGCCGGCACACTATTAATTTAATCTAGTCAAAGGTTGAGATGCTGGTGATCCTTGCATGTTCCCAGATGTACAGTTGCCACTTTGAAATGAGACTGTTTAAAATGAAATTCCTCTGAAGAGTGAGCTTCCAGCTAAATTCAGCACTTTAATAACTTATGGACTTTTTAAAAAACACTGGTCTATAACACTCAAAACTCTTCACCGTCCAGGGGCAATGAGAGTAAGGTATATATCACAAGTGCATACATCTATGGTGCTAGTTCATTTTTTAAAAATGGGTTCTATGCTAGTCTGGTATAAATTAATATACTTCCATTTAAATCAATGTATCTATACTGATTTACACCATGTCAGGATATGGCCTCATATCTTTGCAATCCTTCCTCCCTTTTCTTTAGCATGGAACAACTCTCCAGTGACCACTAAATTGGTGGGTGGCCTGATTTGACATGCCCCCAGAACAATAGAAAGGATAAATTGTTAGTAAATCCAATAGATTATAGATTACAAGGTGGGGGAGGGTTCATTGTTTTGTTTTTAAACAGGAGCGTTCAGCACTGCAGCAATCCCAAACTGTGTGTTAAATTTTATTTTCCTTTTTTCAGGGTTAAATGCTGTGGAAACTGAAATACTCCACAAGGAGTTTTTCCCAGGGTAATTCAGTGCATGGAGTGGCACAAGTGTTTAAATCAATTTGACGTGTAATTTGTCTAATGAACATGCCTATCCTGAAATGTCAACTCCCTCAGCTGATATTGACATATGTGGATGATAGGTTAAAGCAGGGGTAGGCAACCTATGGCATACATGCCAGAGGTGGCACACGAGCTGATTATCAGTGGCATTCACAATGCCTGGGTCCGGACCACTAGTCCTGGAGGCTCTGCATTTTAATTTAATTTTAAATGAAGCTTCTTAAACATATAAAAAACCTTATTTACTTTACATATAACTAAACTATTGTTGTATATTATAGATGTATAGAAAGAGACCTTCTAAAAACGTTAAAATGTTTTACTGGCACGTGAAACCTTAAATTAGAGTGAATAACTGAAGACTCGGCACACCACTTCTGAAAGGTTGCTGACCCCTGTATTAAAGAGTTAACTTTATCTAAGTAAAAAAAGAAGTGAATTGCACTTGATAGATAGACTGAACCATAAAATGTTATTTATTTATTTTTTAAATAATATTCCTGTTGTCTTTTGTCTCACTCAGTATAAGTTTAATCTATTATAGCAGGGGTGCCTAGGCTACCGCCCACAGGCCGTACATAGCCCAGCAGAGCACTCAGAAGGCCCACGGCCTACTTCAATACAATATACTAATGGCCAATTCATGTACATTTTGTCGTTATGCTTGCATTATTTTAGTTTACACAAGTGTGTAAATAGGTTGTTTCTATGAACAGTATTGTCTATCTAAATACATACATAACAAGCTGAACTTAAAATATAAATCAAATCTTTAGTCTTTAAAGATTTAAAAGTCTTTAAATCTTAGTAATATACGTAGATTGTGCTTATGTGGCCCGCCTGTGTAATAAGGTTGGGCACCACTGTATTATAGCTAAAGCTGGACTGTATTGTTTCCAGAATACTAGTTTCCTTTGGCGCAACAATAAAGCATTTTGAATGTAGTGCTGTTCATTATTAAAGAGAAAAAGATTTATACTGGATGACCATTAATATTTTATTAGGAGGAAAGTTCTCTTTTATTGTAACATATTTGCTTCTATTTGATAATATCACAGACTTGTCCTAAACTTTGTGAGAAAATGTATGGTTTCTTTAAAAGATTATTTTCATTTAGCAACCCTAATTCAGGAAAGCACTCTTATTCATGAAGTGCTCTTAAGTATATGCTAACATACTTTCCTGAATAGGGATGGAATTACGATTGTGCTTTAATGCTTTCCTGAATCAGGGCCAAAAATTTGATGTCCAAAGAAAAGAGAGCTATGGGCTGAATATAAAGACCATTGAAGTCAATGGAAAAACTCCCACTGACTACAACAGGAGATGATTCAGGCCCTAAAAATACCACTTATGTGCAGGAATGAAAGGAAAGTTGTTTGATAGCACAGTACTTTCCTGATTAAAAGCAGTGCTACTTAAACAGAAGCCGCTGCATCAGATAGTTGAAATGCAATTGTCTTCTATTTAGTAAGCATAAATCATATGAACCATTATGTTTAATATCTGCTTCTGTTAAAAGCATTTAGAAAGCAAGCATCTATCCATCTTTCTCTGTCTAGTTACTTTAGTGCCGTGGCCCGTGGTGATATACCTCCAGTAAGAGAGCGATCGGAAAGGGTACCTTTGTCAAACTGGGCAGAACTCACTCCAGAGCTCTTAAAGGTCTTACACCAAAGAGTAAGAAACGTCTCATTTACTTTCTAGGGCAAATATATAGAGACAGAACATTTACATCCATATGCTATTTTGCTTCCTTAACAATGTTACAGATACTACATTTTCAGTCTGAGAAAATGTATTTGCTTTCAATGCTATGTCTGCAAATACTCTAGTCAATGAATGCAAGTAAAATGTGTACGGAGAATACTAATATATTAGCTAGTATCTTTGAAAAAAATCACAGGTTTCTACCAATGAAGAACTGAGAAATAAGCCCTTTAAAAATGTGACTCTTTGGCTAGATGCAACAGTATAAAATAGAATTTTCCTTGAATTGTACTCCCTTTGGTCTTGATTGGGCAACCTTTTTGAATTTGGTGAAAGCTTAATCACACAAGTAATGCCACTGTACTCAATGGGATTGTTTGCATAAGTATTCATCAACAGTAAAAGTTGCGCATTCAGGCTATATTTTCATAAAATTGAAGTCTTCCAAGATGTAGCAGATATAATTTATTTCCTTAATTCATGCTGTTAATTATACCGAAATTTACAGCCTGGAATCATAACTATCCCCAGTCTTCATTTCTATTTTCTATATGGATCAAATTTACAATGAGCTTTCTTAACCCTGCCTGCAAAATGTGTGTGTCAGACATCCAGTTGCTCCTGAAGGCTCTCTGGCATCATCAGCTCTTCCGATAAATCAATTCAAAGTCAGCCCAGACCATTTCAAAAGCAAAAGTCTAGAACAAATCTAAGTAAAGTGTCCCAGCTGGGCATCCTGCTCTGTTAGTGTAGATTCAGTATGGCAACGCCTGAAGTTGAACTTCAGCACCCTCAGTGTGCCCATTGTGTCTAATACTCTGACATCAACACAGTCGTTATTTTGACATAGCACCTGGTGGTAATTACTACTGACCCAAAAGACTACTTCATGCCACGCATAGTGCAAGGACTTTGTTAGGAACTCATTCTGTTCTTTACAACTCTTCTGCTCTGTACTTGTTGGAGAAAATGTTCAAGCCCCTCAATGACTCTGCAGATTTCATAGTTAAAAAGTGTGGGGATCTTTGGGCTAATGAGATTTCAGTTTAAAGAATAGCAAAAATGGGAATGAAAGGACAATATATTTCTTTACCCGTGATGCATATTATTATATGTTTCTTTCCAGGTGAGTGGCAGACTGATAATCCATGTAGATGAACTGGCCCACATGTGGAAGGTGCTGAATCTCCCAACAGACTTATTTGAGAGTGTTATGAATGTTGGTCGTTTTACCGAAGAAATTGAATGGCTTAAGTTTTTAGCCCTGGCATGTAGTTCTCTTGGAGTTGTAAGTTTATCTACACTTTTTCATTCACGTTTTTATATTCTTTACATAGCTGATCTTGATTTAGTGTTTTGGGTTGAGATTGGAGGTTGAGCAATAGGATATTTTACCTATGTCATGAACCAAACACACCTCCTGGCTTTGAGTTCAGCACCTTTCCTTTTGGGATGAGGGAATTATTTTGACAATCTGCCCTCAGAGGTCAAGGAACCAGAGCATTTATAGAAGGCTCCGCAAGAGAGTATTGCTTCTCCAACTGATCAATGTCATATTGGGCTTTTATAACAGGATTTATTTTCTCTTCCACTGATATAGTGGTACCTGGACCGTCTTTCCCAACTTCATTATAACAGTTCACATTGTTTTACAGATGATTTGCAACAATAGGGGAAGACAGCTAGAGTGATAGCAGCAGAGTTATAGACTTTATCTGATTGTATCATAAATATTTTTCTAGACATGTGTGCCATAACTATGAGAGAGGCAAAAAGAGGTTGTCTCCACCATAGCATCCACAATATTTCAGTCAATAGATTTGCTTTGATTTATTCTGGCTCTCTGCACTGTGATCTAAATCCCTCCCGTATTAGGAAATGTATAGTTCTTTTAAGAGAAAAATTATGCACATTTGGAGCAAATTCTCTCCTTCCATGGAGGAAGAACAACATCTTGTCATTCCACATAAATTTCACCTGTTGGTGCTGACTGAGATTCTAGAAGTGTTGGAGTGAACTTGGTACCACATCATATGTCTAGATTCACATCTTTCCTATCTGGTGAAGACCAGAGGGGAGTTATTAGGTCAAATGCTGATGGATATTAGCAATCCCTGCCTTAAGGAGGTCACCTTCTCTAATGGCCTCAGGAAGCCATCATTTAATTTTGACAAGCTAGCTGACTGCCATCTTGTATTTAGTCTTCCTTTTGTGGTTAAGACTATCCAAAATGTTGTGGGAACTATCACAGTATCTAGATACTTCAGATTTCTACGATTCTTGTTAACTTACATACTGTCACTTTCTTCAGCAAGGAAACGACATTGATTGATTTTTTTCTCTAGTGATGGATGAAAATCAAGTAACTATGCTGATATCATTAGATCCATCAGCTGTTTTCTATCCTGTGGATCACAAGGTGTTATTGACTCACCTGTAGGTCGCAGGGAGAGTAGACAGAGTTTTTCTTTATTCTCAGTGAGATTCCTATGGTGTGGAGTCAGGCAGTCACTCATCTTCCCTGAGGATGCTTTCATGTGAGATACTGCAAGGCTCCACTTTGTTCCTACACCTATTAAAGTATTATGAGGCCATTAGGAAAGTTAGCAGGAAGCCATTGGTTATGGGGCCTGCAGTATGCTGATTTCCCCAGCTTTATGGTGCAATTGAAAGCCTTAACTTGGCTGAGATTGGAGCATGGATGTGAGCAAGTTGGCTGAGTCTCAATCCAAAGAAAATAGATGTGATGTTGGTTAGTTTGGCATGAAACTGGGAGATATGGTGATATATCTTTCCCTGTGACTGAGTATTTGTCCACCATTTTCCACCCAAGTTCAAAATTTAGAAGTTTAGCTAGTTTCCAGCTATAGCTGGATAATTAGGTATCAACAGCAGCCAGGGTAGTTGTCTTTCATTTGTGATTGGCCAGAAAATTGTAACCCCTTCTCTCTGATTCAGAACTCACTTCCATGACTAATGATTTTGCCACCCCAAGGTTAGATTTGATTACTGTAACATGCTCTACATGGGACTATATTTTCAATGCATTTTAATTAAGCTGGTGCTGAATGAGGCAGCCTGCTTGTTAAGGTATTTCACTGCAAGCACATTGCAGTAGTACTTGTCATCTGCACTGATTGCATGTGGATTTCAGAGTGGCATTTAAGGTGATAGTTTTGATCTATAAAACCCTACATGTCCTGGGACCTGCCTATTTGAGAGACCATCTGTCTCCCCCTACAATACTGCCACAGTTGACCTTAACGGAGGCTATCTGTAACCCTCTTGGTTTAGAAGTGTTCCCCATGAGGGCCCCTTGACTTTGGAATTCATTTTCCTGCTGCGTCTGAAATAGACAGATTCTGTTGGCCTTCAGTGTATGCTGCAAAACTCATCATTTTAATGAGGCTTTGGGATAAGGGTTGATTCATGCAGGTTGATATCATGGTGTGGTAGGGGTTTCTTTATTGTCTTTGCTGTAAGAGTTTAGATACTTGTGTTTGTTATATGGTGGGGTTTCCTGCTGGATTTGTTATGATGTGCATTTTAGGAAAATGTCTTAAGACCTAGTATAGGTGCCCTTTTAGATTCTTATAATTTGAAGAGGCATTAATAAGTATACATTTTTATTAACATTTATATTCTCAACATAGCTGCAATGGCTTAATAGGGCACCAGAACATGTTGTGCTCTGTAAGGAAGTGGTTGCATGTTCAAATCCTCTCTATCTATTGCAGAGGAGGTGAATGGCAAGCTTTTTTAAAAAAAACAGAGAGGGTGGTTAGCCATTGGAACAATATATCTAGGCACATGGCGGATTCTCCATCACTTGCAATCTTTAACTCAAGATTAGATACATTTCTAAAAGACATGCTTGTGCCCACAAGGGGGGCCGAGATACCAGCAAAAGAATGACACTCAGACCAAGAATAATAAGCAAGGCTTTACTGAGAGAAGGACTTACACTCCAAGCTGCGCGAGGAGTCCCTGAGGTGCGCAGAAAGGCTGCAGGGGACTCTAGCCATCCGGGACAGCTGGCCGGGCAGGACTCCATCAAGGGGAGTGCTTTGCGATGTTATATCCCCTGTGCTTATCTCAGGGTTATATGGGCTCAACAGCTGGCTGCATTCGTTACATTCATAAATTGTACATATTATCTAAACTAACTTATTTACAAACAAAAACATGCTGAACTGTACTAAACCATATCTCAGCAAGGTCTATCAGGCAAAGTTCACTGAACAGCCTGCATCTTCCGCCTGCATTCAATCACATACTCGGTCCGCCACTTAGCTCCTTGCCAATCTTCCGCAATCTTGCCCCTACAATGATATAGCTCAAACAGAAATTATGGACTTGAAACAGAAGTTCTAAGACGATCTTCTATGGCTTATAGTTAGCAGTCAGGCTAGATGATCATAACAATCCCTTGTGGCTTTAAAATGTATTAATCTGCTCCTGAAACAATAAATATAACTCATTTTAAGCACTGTTTTAACTAAAACATTTACAAGTTTTACATCAGTGGTGCTATGATCAGTCAGTATCGCTAGCAACATTTGCCTCATAGCAAATCTTGAAAATCATTCCACTTAGAGATAATTGTATTTAGAAATTCTATTTTCTGTATTTCACTGCTCTTTTGCTTCATTAGGGACATTTGTATGAAAATGGGACATTTGTGCTTAAGCATTCAACTCTTTCTTCAGTTTATTCCTCAGTTAAAGTCATAATAGTCTAATTTTGACATTAGACTTAGGTTTTGTGCAGATAATTTTGATGTCACAGAAAATTTTGACTTCAAGTGAGCAACAAACAGTTGGAGTCAATGAAGTCCTAGACAATAAAGCTCCTGTTTTCATGAGAATGCCCCTACCAGTGAAAAACATTCACATCAGCAGAATTGTCTCTAAGTAAAAAGTTTTCCATGAGGTGCCAGTGATGCTTTCATGAATTCAGCTAACAAAATACTTGTGCATTAGTTTATTTCAAAAAAATAATGAGGGAGGCTTTGTCAGTCTTAGAATAAGCAGAGGGTTGGTCATTATACAATCAGTTGGCTCCATCTTGTGGGATTCAAGAGTCTTGCGACTTTCTGTGCAATGTATAATATGAATCCACTAACTGGAAAAAAAACTATATTAAAACTGTCAGCAGTGCATAAAGTTCAAAACATTGTGTCCCTTAATGATGTAGTCATACAAATTAGATAATTCTATAAGAGTAATGATCCCTAAACTGCTCACATAGTCCTAGTGAACATTCCTGTTAGCATCAGTGGGAACTAAAGGAGAGATTTTATTGACTTTAATGAGAACAGAATTAGGCCACACTTTTGGGAAAAACCTCTAGTTGCACATTAGAATATCAGGATCAACCATTTGTATGCTTCTGTATTCAACAAAAGGCTTTAACTGATAATCCTTTACAGGATAATGATTGTGACCATTTACTGCCTCCTGAGCACCCCCTCAGGGTTAGGGTTGCCTCTTTGGTCATTCCACCTCTACTTTCTCTTCATCTGGATCCTGTAAGAAGTCAGTCTCCAGTAACTGTGTAAGATCAAACTCTTTAATTCACTCTCCTGCAGTTCTTCTCAGGTTGGCACTAGAATTTGTCAAATACAGAACTCAAAAGTCCAAAACCAAACATGTGTCAGTTCAACTTCCCTTCTTAAACTCCCACTCACAGGCTTTATCTGGCTACTGCTCTACTAGAACTAAACTTGTTCTTCTTCGGGTATGGCTACACTTACATTTTTGCAGCGCTGGTAGTTACAGTTGTGGTCGTACAGCTGTGTAGGGCCAGTGTGACAGCGACCAGCACTGCAGTGTGTCCACATTTGCAGCATTTGCAGCGCTGTTGTGAGTGGTGCATTGTGGGAAGCTATCCCACAGAGCACCT
>NC_133778.1:69628308-69645951 GCF_003597395.2 Chelonoidis abingdonii
TGTGGATTCCCACCCTCGTGTCCCTACGCAGTCTTTGCTGTGTGCTAGCAATGGTTCCCCCACCCCTCACGGCACTACAATGGCTGCGGACGTGTTGCCTGACGGGCACAAGGACCAGAGTGGCTCTCCTAATAAATCTTGCGAATGCTCATTGTCACACGCTCTGCTGAAAATTTTAAAAAGAGATTAACGACGGCAGATTTACGCAGACATGATAGAACCAAATCATATGGGCCTCTATTAACGTAACATCTAGGCAGCTTGGCAGGCCCCAAGCCATTTTCAAAAACCAGCCCCTCCCCTCTCAAACATTTCCTCTCTTATAATAAAACTTATCTTTACCGGGAACAGGCTCCTCTGCTGGTTCCTCACTACAAGTCCCAGCGGCTGCGACTGGCTAGCTTCTTCTGGCTGTAAAATAGCTCCTGGCTGCATGACTCCTGGAGTGCTCTAAACCTCAGTAGCCTCACTCTCGGGTTCTCTACACCCCCCCCTCCTCTCCAGCTCTGAACCGTCCACGTGATCCTCGATTGGAGTGGGTTACATCCAAGTATCACATCAGCTCCTCTGTAAAAATGGCAGTCGTGGGGCAGCACCTGAGCGGTGGGTTCTCCCTGACGTGCTTAGCAGTAGGCATTCCGCAGCTCTTACCTTAACCTCACTGCACGTGTCGGTCCTGCAAGCCCTGTATTTGCTGACTTGATATCTGCCGTAGACAAAAGTCTACGGTGAGCTGCGGCCTGTGCCTGCACAGCTCTCACCCCCAACACTGATGAATCCGCGACTCGGCGTGCTCCATGCGCGGCTCGTTTGGGCTGGGGCATGGTCAATTGATGATTGATTTGCACTCCAACGCCTCGCTGAGCAAACAGGTAAGGGCGGATTTTTAAAATTCCCTGGCATTTACAGGGCGGGTCACCTGAGCCCGGGCAGTGTGATGTGCGAAACGATTTGACCAGAGAGTCGAAAGGTATGCTGGATACCTCCGTAATTACCCTGGAGGCCCATTACAGCGTCTGGTGGTAGTGTCACCCTGATGACCGCGCTGAATCACCAGCGCTGGATTTGCTACACCCGTAGCAGACCAGGAGTACAGCCAGCACTGCAGACAGGGAGTTGCAGCGCTGGCTGAGCTTTGTAAGTGTGGACACCGAGTAAGTTGCAGCGCTGTAACCCCCTCACCAGTGCTGCAACTTGCAAATGTAGCCAAGGCCATAGTTGCTCTTTCCACCTTCTCCACATAAACTCCTCTTCTTCTAAATACTGCCAGACCTCCTGGCTCTAGCAATCTCAGCTACTCTCTCTTAGTCACACCCCTCCCTGCAGCTTCCTGTTGCCCTTTATATTTGAAGCACCAGATTCCTCACAGGTGGGACTCATCTTGTAATCAAGCTAGCTTAGCCTCAGGCACTCCAGACGATGGGCAAGCCATTCTGTTACAATGATATATCAGGGCCCTAAACATTTAAGGTTCACAAACATCCCAGCGTCACCAGAGCTCTTGTGATCTCAAAGATGTTTCACATCCCTTCATGATTACCAGGGCCGTAGCAACAAAGAACATGGCCCCCTCCGAACATATGTCCGGGGCCCCTTACCAAAAAAGTCAAAGGCATATTTCGATGACTTTGCCGCATCTGAGATCACAAGATTCCAAGTGTGAGCTCCACATGGTACATTTATTTCTAGCATGCGGGCTCGAACTCCTTTATTCTTTCCTCTCATATTTGCGCCGTTATCATAAGCTTGGCCTCTCATGTCAGCAATGTCTATTCCTAAGTTGTTTGCCTTTTCAAGAAACGCTTCCAATTAGCCCTCGCCAGTTGTATCATGAACATTAAGAAAACCAACAAACGCTTCACGAATATTGACACCATCTTCACCGTTGCATTCATTTTTTTTGCCACTTTTAGGGGCCCCCTTCCTTGTGGGGCCCCCTCCGGTCGGAGGGTACGGAGGGTGCTCGCTACGCCTCTGATGATTACGGTTAATATTTTTACAGCATTCAAAAAGTGAGTTAGATGCTTTTCAGAAATACTTATTCAAAGTCACGATTCCCAGCCAGAAGAGCTTGAAATATAGTTTTATATATCAGACCTTAACATTCAAGGTGAGTTTTTACAAATGATGAATTCTAGAAGGTTATGGTTAGTGTCTAGCATACAATGGAAAACGCTGGTGCATCAAATTAAGTCCATCATCCATTATACAACTGAACCTCTCTTCATCAGAAGTTTAGGTGCACACAGAATGCAGGGCGGGGCTCCCCAATGTGCAAGGCAGTCACTGTAAAACCAGAACCAACCAACCAGGCATGCTTTACGCTATATGAATGGTGTGATCTAATATCTGTTGTGAGAGAGAATCCACTACAATCCTCAGTAAATTATTCTAATGATTAGTTTCCATCACTGTTAAATTTTCACCTTATTTCTAGTCTGAATTTGTCTAGCTTCAACTTCCAGTGATTGGATCCTGATATACCTTTGTCTGCTAAATTGAAGAATCCTCTATTATCAGATTTCTGTTCTTCATGTAGGCACTCATAGGCTGTGATCAAGTCAACCCTCAACCTTCTCTTTGTTAAGCTAAATAGATTGATCTCCTTGAATCTTTTTCTAAAGGACAGGTTTTCCAGTCCTTTAATCATTCTCATGGATCTTCTCTGAAACCTTTCCAAATTTCCATCATCCTTCCTGAAGTGTGGGCACCAGCGCCAAACACAGAAGTAAGGCAATCTCCTTATCCCTGTTTATACACCCAAGAATCATTTGATCTTTTAGACTCAATCTCACTCTTAGAACTCATATTCAGCTAGATGTCCACCCTGACCCCCAAATCTTTTTCAGAGTCACTGCTTCCCAGGATACAGTCCCCCGCATGCTGTAAACATTTGGTCACATTGAAACACATTGTTTGCTGGCACCCAGCTTACCAAGTGATCCAGCTAACCCTGTGTCAATGAACTGTCCTCTTCATTATTTACCACTTCCCAATCTTTGTCATCTACAAACTTTATCAGTAATTATTTGTTTTCTTTCAAGTTATTGATAAAACTGCTAAATAGCATAGTGTCAAGAACCAATCTTTGCAGACCCCTGTAGAAACACCACCAACTTAATGATGATTCCCTGTTTACAATTATATTTTGAAACCTATCGCTTAGCTAGTTTTTAATCCATTTAATGCGTACCATTGTTGATTTTGTATTCTTCTAGTTTCTTAATCAAAATGTCATGCAGTACCAAGTCAAGCACCTTACAGAAGTCTAAGTATATCACATCAATACTCTTACCTTTATCAACCAAACTTGTACTCTCAAAAAAAAAAATTAGTCTGATAGGTCTATTTTCCATAACACCATTGTATTTTTTAACTCCTTGTAAACTGAATCCTACATCAGCCATTCTATTATTTTGCCAGAGATCAATATCAGGCTGACAGGCCTATAATTAACTGGATTATCCCGTTTGCTTGTTTAAATATTGGCACAACATTAGCTTTCTTCCAGTGCTCTGGAACTTTCCCACTGTTCCAAGGCTTATTGAAAAAACAACAGTAATGGTCCAATGAGCTCCTTGGACAACTTTTTAAATCAGCAGGCCCATCTAACTTGCATCCAGGAGTTTTAAAAAATATTTCACTTTAATAGTTGCTATTTAACATCCTCCTTAGTTACTGTTGGAATAGAAAGTATTTAATTGTCATGTGATATGAATACATCATTTTTTTCTCCCCAAACACAGAATAGAAATATTTATTAAACACTTCTGCCTTTTCTGCATTATTATTGACAATTCTACTATTCCCATGTAATAATGGACCAGTATTGTTTTCAGAGTTCCTTTTCTTCCTAATATACTTAAATTCCTTCTTGTCCATAACTTTGCTGGCCATAGATTTTGCCCTGTGTCCTTTTGCTTCCCTTATCAATTTATTTCAACTCCTAGCTTCCAATTTATATTCACTGCTATCCTCTTTGTCTCATTTGTTATATATTTTTATAGCTGCTGTCACTTCCTCTCTAAACCAGGCAGGTTTTTTAACCACCATAATCCTCCTCAGTTGTGGCTTTTTGTACATGTAGTAAAATCTTCTTGAAAAGTTTCAAGTTATCATTCACAATTTTAGTTTAAACTCTTTCTCCCAGCTGATTTGTCTCTTAATTGTTTTCAGTTTTGTGAAACTGGTCCTTGTAAAAACAATAAGTACATATATTACAGGTTTAAAATTTATTGTGCTTACACATAACAAATACAGCCAAGTCATGATCGCTGACACCTAAGCATCCTCTGATTTTTATGTCTGTGATCAATTCCTCTTCATCTGTCAAGAGGTGGTCTAATATAAATAGCCACATATTGGATGCAACAATTTTTGAGTTAGGAAATGGTCATCTATAATTTTAATAAATTCCAAGGATATTTTAGTACTGGTGGCATGAGACCTCGAGCATGTGTCAGTCAGATTGAAGTCCTTCATTATTATGCAGCCTTTTTTCCTGTCTTAAAGATAAATGCCTAAAGAGTTGGTCATCCTGTTTTCTAGTGTGATTTCGTGGCTTGCAGCTCTGCTTCTATTGTTCCTAGTTCCTTCGTTTTGTTAGTTTGTTTCCTGTACTTTCCTCAGCAAAATAATTTTGTTTCACCTTAGTTGATGACAGCACTCATAAAAAGGTGAGGTCCCAGCTCCCCAGAGTATACCATCCTAAGCAACTCTTAGTTCTTCTTGTTATTTACACATTTCAGATCTTGTAGACAGTTTTTATTTGTTGTACCAGTCTGCCATCTTATATTGTAAACTTTTTGCCATAGGAACCATCCTTTTATTATATTTATATACTACCTGCCTGTAATGGGGTCACACTCACCTCTCGCAAGTGCCCTCCAGCCTAGTGCCTGTGCTTACATTCTCTCTCTCTTTGTGATGGGTCTTTGGTGACTCAGCCCTCTGGCCAAGTTACACACAGTCCGTATGATAAAAAACAAGCAAAACCCCTTATGGGGTACAAGCCCAACAGGGGTCTCTCAGTGCCCTCTGTAATGTCTCCCACCAGTTGTCCATGCTCCAGGATAGAGTAGTGCCCCAGGGCTCCCTCCCTGGTGACAGTCTTCACCCTCTTAGGGTCTTTCCATCCACAACTCTCCAGCTGGGCTGTTGTAGTTCATTTCCCCCCTCTGGGGTGCCTCTGTGTCCGGGCCACTGCTGATTAATGGGGATGGGAGGGACCCAGGCCCATCCACTACTCCAGGTCTCAACCCAGGGACCCTATAAATAATAACTGTCTACTGTGTCCCTTTATCTAAGTCCCACTGCTGTTCTAATTCCCTGGGCCACTTCCTCACAGCCCTGTGCTATCCTGACCCTTACCTCAGGCCTTTGTTCTGATGGAGTCCCCACAACCCACTCAGGGCTCCTTCTCACTATTCCCAGCTTATGACAGCACTACCTCATCCAAGGTACTGCAGATCCCTCAGCCAGCCACACACCATCCACTTTCCTTCAGCTCTAGCAAGGTACTGCCCCTATTCTGACCCTGCAGCGCTTTTTATACTAGTTTGTTGGGCCTTGATTGGCTGCTTCCCACACAGCCTCTCTAGGCAGCTTGGAGGACAGCTCTACTGCCCTTTTCTGGGGTGGATGTGGCAAGGCCAACAGGCCACCAGCAAAGGGCCTCAGGGCCTAGTCCACCCAATCACACCGCTCAATGGGGTTGAGATCTCAAATGACACCACAACAAATAATTATAATATATTTCATTACTCATAACATACCCAGCTTTTACATAATTTCTTCTTTGAGTCTTTTCTTATAAATTAATTCCTCCAACACTTAAATAATTGTTGCTATTCTCTGAATTCCCTCCAATTTGTCAACCTCTTTCTGGTATTAAAAAGTATACGGTGTTGCAGGCGCAATCCCACCTGAATCCTAAACTGCACAGTAGGATTGTTGTTCCTGTAGTCTGTGACATGATTTCTCTACATATGAAAACCACATTCATAGTGGAGTATTTTGTGACACCATATCCATTGCTCTTCACCATCACCACTTTGTCATTACTGTGCTCTAGATTTGTCCCTTCCATTGAATAGCTGAGTTCCCACCTCACAAAATATATTAGTTTGCATTTTTCCAGGATGAATTTTATTTTAGTATTTCCCTCCCATACTGATAACTTTTCAGGTCTGTCAAGGTTTTATTCCCACTTTGAACTTTAGCGTCCAGAAAGTGGGGACCTGCATGTACCCTTCTAAGCTTAATTCCTAGCTTAGATCTGATAACACTGCCACCAACCAAAAACATAGTGTTTTGGTACACTTCCTGTCCCCCAAAAACCTTCCCCGGGGAACCCAAGACCCAAATCCCTTGGGTCTTAAAACAGAGAGAAATAAATCATTCCCCCTCCTTCCCCCCTCCAAGACTTTCCCTGAGAGATACACTGATCCAACCTCCTTGGAACCTAAAACAGAGAGGAATTAACCTTTCCCCCCTTTCTCTCCCCCCACCACTCCCTGCTGAGTTCAGACCCAATCCCCTTGAGTTTTACACAAGGAAAAAATCAATCAGGTTCTGAAAAAAGAAAGCTTTTAATTAAGAAAGAAAAAATAAAAATTATCTCTGTAAAATCAAGATGGAAAACTTTTACAGGGTCTTCAGCTTATATAGACTAGAGGGACTCCATCCCCCCTAGCCTAAGTTACAAGTTACAGCAAACAGAGGTAAAATATCCTTCCAGCAAAATACACATTTGCAAATAAAGAAAACAAACATAAAACTAATCCGCCTTTTAACTAGTTAGTACTTACTATTATGAACATGAGAGACTGTGTTAGAAAGAATGGAGACCGATCTGGTTGCACGTCTGGCCCCTCTTAGCTCCAAGAGAGAACAAAGAACAAAACAAACAGCACAAACAAGGACTTCCCTCCACCAAGATTTGAAAGTATCTTGTCCCCCGATTGGTCCTTTGGTCAGGTGTCAGCCAGGTTCACTGAGCTTGTTAACCCTTTACAGGTAAAAGAGACATTAACCCTTAACTATCTGTTTATGACAAGGTCCCTTTATATTAGTTGACTTTAGCGGGAATTTTGCTTGAGTCTGGATTATAGAATTAGATCTTGTTTGCAATACCTCCCACGTTCGCACTAGACTTTGACATGCATAATAAATGCTCACACACAGGGGAGTAAGAGGATGTTTGAAAACCTCTTACACCCCCTTAACTGGTTAACCAGATCTTAAATTGAAGTGCACAGATGCATAATCTATGCCAATTGACTCTTCCATGGGGCAGGTTTGGATGGACGGGCTGGTAATTGGCAAAGCCTTAACTCCATTGCCTAATGCACCAGTCAACACAGAGAGTGTCAAAATTTGCTGCTGGTATAGACCAAAAGAAAAGTGCAGCCCAGCGAGAGTAATGAGAAAAAAGAGACGGAAATGAACCTCAAAGGTTCCTGAAATGCAACCGCTCAATGATCAGCCCTCACACAAGGCTGGGCCTCAAGACAGAATCTAGCCCTCAGTATCACCTGCAAAATAAATGCACTATTTATAATATGAATAATGTCACATTTATAATAGTACTATTCATCAAACAATCTCCAAGTACTTATTTCATCTTCCAGAACATTAATAAAGAGGTTAAATAAAATAAAGCCTTAATCCAGCTCCTGGAGATCCCAGCAGACCTCCCCTTTTATTCATTACATTGTCACTTATCATTCAATCCTTTATTTATGGCTTTTCAGACAGATTTTTTGTGTCTATATGACAGTGTTTCTTTCCATACCAAGAAAAGCAGGCCTCTAGTCTCTTCATGGATAGTGCCAAAAGTGAGGCTCACTTATTTTATTCTCTTTTCTCAATAGACTATTGCAAAAACACTGAAGATTATATGTGAGGTTTTATCCAGCGATTATGACAGTGGACCTCCACGTATTCCTTTTAGCACTTTCCAGTTTCTCTACACATACATTGCTGAAGTAGACGGGGAGATTTCAGCATCTCATGTCAGCCGAATGCTGAATTACATTGAACAGGAGGTGTAAGTACATCTTTGTCAATTGTCAACCATAGTTAAAGGTTCTTTCATCAGAGGCATGTATTTATGCTGTAGCTGTTAAACTGCAGGAAGGATGGAAAAACAAATGAGGAAGGGAGTCAATAGAAAAGAGAGGCAGAAGGTAGAGAGAGCGAAACAGACTAGGAAGAAGTGAAAGTAGTAGCAGGCATAGGGAAAGAATTGTTAAAATGAGAGTGTGAAAGGTAATTATGAGCAAGCAATAAAGGCCAATAATAATGGGGGAGGAAGAGACAAGAAAAAGGAAGAATCATAATTATTTATTGTATAGCACCAAAAGATGTGCTAAATGCTTCAAAGGAGACAAAGAAAGATGTTGTCCTGGCACCAAATCCCTTCAGTCCAAAGAAAAGCACAGAGTTCAAGTGGAAGAGTCTTAAGGTTTATTACCATTTATTATTTATATAGCACTAAACAAGTAACAAGCCTCTGCCACAGATAGCTTATACTCTAAGGGGCAGATCCTCAGCTAGAAAAACCAGCATAGCTCTACTGATTTCAAATAAGTTTTGACAATTTATACCAAGTGAGGCTGTGCTGTAAAGTTACAACAGTGCAATATAGCTCAACAGAATAAAACAAATATGCCCAGAACGCTGAATGGTCATTATAGTAAATGCTTCATGGATTGTTATGTGTATTTTGAAAAAGGGAGGCATCTTGATGTAAATAAATGAAAAACTTGTTCCAAGTGTACAGGATGCCATGGGAAAAGTCATGATCTGGGATGGATGAAAGAGACAAAGGGTTCAATCCAGCTCCCACTAAAGTCAATGCAAATGTTTCCATTGACTTCAACTTCAGTAGGAGGAGGGCCAAAGAGCATAGTTTGGAGAGAAGTGAAGTTTGACTACAGCACAGGGAGCAGAGATTGGGTGGAAGAGGGGAAGTTTATAATTAGTATTATGTTTTCTGTTACATCTATAATGAAAATATAGGTCTCAATGAATTTAATATATATTTCATCTTTATGCAGCATTGGACCTGATGGCCTAATCAAGGTGAATGATTTTACCCAGAATCCACGGGTCAGACTGGAATAGTGGCACAGCTTATCAAGTACTTTGATAGGAAGATGAAGAAACTTACTTCAAAATAATGGTTACTATTAGGCCTTTCACTGTCTTTTTTCTTGTGTCTATCAATAAACAATTTGGCCAAGAAGTCAATCAGAAATGTATGAGTGTGGATTAAGAGAATGTCAGTGAAATAGAACATCGTCACAGGTTAATTACTAGAGCTGGTCAATTTTGCATTTTATTTATTTATTGTGCTGAAAGTTTTCCCTTTGAAAAATACAGTTTTGTTGAAACAAATTTTTCATCGGAATATGTCAATTACAACAAAAACATTTTGCAGAAAATTTCTGAACAAAAATTCTCATTTTGAATTGATGTTTTCATATGAAAAAATGTTCATTTTGTTTCCATTTAAAATGCCATTTGATTTCAGTTTTCGATTTAAAAAAAACATACATAACATCTTAATCAAATTAATTCAAAACTTCCCATGGGAAAACTCAAATGTTTTTGACCAAAAATTGAAATATTTTCATTCAAAATTTCTTGCAGGAAAAAATTCCAATTTTCCAACCAATGATTGGAAACTAATGATTTTCTGCTGCCACGAAAACCAGTAAGAACCTTATGGAAAATTATCATGTATGGTATTATACCATATTTTATCTAATATCAGTGCTCCTGACAGACAGCTAGATCACGCCTGAAAGAGGTGAAGCAGTACCACCACAGTGCAAGCACCAGGCAACATTTTGGCTTTCCTGCACTCCCCAGAAACACACCCACTATTACACCCTTTGTGGATACAGCTTACTCCATCCAGTGAGATTGGCCCCGCTCCATGGAGTGAGGTCACAGTAGAGGACAGTGACAAGCTCTGCCTCTTCGCCATAACTACTCATCATCTTTACGGTATTGTGTGCTCTCAACAGACTAAAGAGACCAATCCTCAAGCTCCCCATATAGGAGGGACAGTAATGTTGTGAGGAAGGCTTCTGCTGTCCTAGCCCTTTTGTGCAAAATGACCACAGAATCTGTCTCTATGTATCTGATTCTGCTCCTCAAGTTAGTTGAAGTTTTGCCATTGGAGCAGGAGCAGGGCCTAAACTATTATTGACCTTCTGTATCCAAACTGACTTATGGAACAAAACTATTGTATATTCAGAAAGCAGCTTAGATACTGAAGTGCAGCTTATTTAAAGGTCTTTTTAAAGTTGGCTTGACTGCTTGAGTGTTCTATTTGTGTTAATTTTATCACTAAAGAATGGTCAGCTATCCACATACTATCTTGGCTAGGATATTCAATATAAAGTATTTTAATTTAAACTGGAAATATACATATATTTTTATTTTAGTACCATAGACTCATAGACTCATAGACTCATAGGTCAGAAGGGACCAATATGATCATCTAGTCTGACCTCCTGCACAAGGCAGGCCACAAAACCCTACCCATACAATTTTATTTGAACAAACTAATCATGATCGAATTATTTGGAAATCCTCAAAATTCGTTGATTTGAAGATCTCAGTGCAGAGGAATCCGACCAGCAAAGGCGACATTCCCCACGCTGGCGAGGGGGAAGGCGAAACAACTCAGGGGCCTCTGCCAATCCGGAGGTTGAGCTCCCCTGGAGGAAATCGCTTCCGCCCGGCAATATGGCATCAGCTAAAACCCTGAAGCAAATGTGGGCAAACTCAACCAGCAGCACCAAGAAGAATTCTCTGCGTAACTTCAGTTCCCATCATCCACGATCCCTACCAGACATTGAGCAACTTATCTGCTGATATCCAAGACTCAATTGCCCAAATTAAATATCCCATCATAAAGTCGCCTCCATATACTTTATCAAGCTTAGGTCTTACGCCATGATAGTCGTTTGCCCACATCTTCCTTCTGGAAGGGCCGTTCAGAACTGTCAAACTCGCCCTAATGGTTAGAAAACTTCGTACTAATTCAAGTCTAGAACTTTCCCTAATATCCAGTTTTGTCCCATTCGTGTCCCTGGCCCTACATTAGTATAGATAAATAATTGCCTGTCCTCCCTAACGTTATGCCCCTGATATCTTATAGTAAGACAAGGTATATCCCCTCGGATCCTCTGTTTGGCAGGCTAAACAAGCCAAGCTCTTTGGAGTGCTCCTTTCATAAGGCAGATTTTCCATTCCTGGAATCTCCGTAGCCCGTCTCTGAACGCTGTTCAGTTTGAAATTCATCTTGCTTAAACATGGGACAGACAGAACTGCACACAATATTCCAGGTGGGGTCTCATCAGCGCGTACATAAAGGCACTTAATACTCCTTATCTTGCTGGAAATACTCGCCTGATGGCATCCTAAAACCGCATTTTGGCACTTTTTTAACAGCCATGTACATTTGTGACGGCTCATAGTCATCCCTGCTACTAACCAATACGCCAAGAGTCCTCCTCTCCTCCTCCGTCGCTTCCAACTGATCGTCCCCAACATATATGTAAAATTCTTATTATTAATCCCTAAGTGCATGAAACTTGCACTTTTTCACATATATTCATCCTGTTACTATTATCCAATTCTACAGGTGGTCCAGATCTTCCTGAATAGTATCCGGGTCTTGTCTTTCAGTTAGCAATCCCCCCAGCTTTGTTCATCCACAAACTTTTTAGCACATTCCACTCTTTGTGCCAAGGTCAGTAATAAAAGGTTAAAATAGATCATCCCAAACGATCCCTTGAGGGACTCCACTAAGAACCGCCTCCCCTTCTCCTCCAGCTGACCAGTTAAACCCTTCGACGACTCACGGAGTCTCCCCTTTAACAGTTCCTACCCGGCACCTTACAAACTTTCATTTCATTCCCCATATTTTCAGATTTAACTAAAAACAGTTCCATGCGAACCGTGTCTAAACGCCCTTTACTTGAATTGAGGTAAATTAGATTCTTACCTGCATTCTTGTCTAAGTAACGTCACTTCTCCAAAGAAGGAGATCAGGTTGGTTTGGCACGATCTACCCTTTAGTAATCATGTTGCAATTCGTCCAATTACATTGACCTATGTCTTACTACTCCTCCCTTAAAATTTTTTTCCAAGACCTTAACACTACAGAGTTCCCAAGGCTAACAGGCCTTAATTCCCGGATCACTTTATTCCCTTTCTTAAAATGGAGCTAGTGGCAATTTTCCCAGTCGTGGTAAACCCCGAGTTTACCGATTGCTTAAAATATCTCGCTAACCGGCTCGAATTTCACGCGAGTTCTTTAATATCCTTGATGGAGATTGTCCGGGCCCTCCGATTTTGGTCCATTAAGTGTGTGGTGGGGGGGGTGGGTTGTCGGTTTTTTGTGTGTCAAGTTTGGCCTTTCTTCAGATGCGGTAATATCACCTCATATTCACATCTCGTATATCCCCTCCATCTCCTAAACTCTCAACTAGGCTCTTATTCAGACCGAGGCAAAGTACTTATTTAGATATTGGGGCCATGCTAGGTTATCTACTCCGTGTCCATCCTATGTTAGGCCACTTCTTTCTTTTTCTTGTTTTCTTTCTTATTTATGTGGCTGTAGAACTTTTATATGGTTTTGATTCTTTGCAGGTCCAGTTTCTAGGCGGCTTTTAGCTTCCTCACTTTATCCCTCATGTCTGACTACTAGGTAGCTCCCTTGCTAATCCCGCCTTTCTTCCACTCCTGTAAGCTTTTCTGCTTTTTCCTAATCCCGCGTCTGAGTGTTGCTCATCAGCTTTTGGCCTAAACACTCCTTTGCCCGCCGGACATCGGTTTTTTTTCCTTTCTTGGGATGCAGGGCTTCCCGACAGTTTTCGCAGCTGCGCACTTAAAGTAATTCCAGGCTCCCCGCATTTAAAATCAAAAGTTCTCCGTCAATCACTTCTACATTTCTTATCTTTCAAATTAGCCCTCGAGAAGTCGAAAACCCAATCCCAGATCTACGTTTGTTTATCCCTTCCATCTAACTTGAATTGATCAGCTCGATGATCATTGAACCAAGGTTGTCCCTACCACCATTGTCTTCTACGAAGGTCCCAACTGCTCACCAAAACAAATCTAAATGGAAGTCCTCTCGTAGTACTTGTGTCAAACTCTTGATGAGAAATCTCCATCCGCATACATCAGAAAATCTGACCCCTATTATTTGCAGCACTCTCCTCTCCCAGTCTATATCCGGGAAGTTTGAAGTTCCCTATCACACATTTCCGCCTTGTGTTTACCTTCATTAATAGACATTAAAGAGGTTCTATCCATATAGCAATAGATCCGGCGGTCTGTAGC
Source organism: Chelonoidis abingdonii (assembly GCF_003597395.2). Classification (NCBI taxonomy): domain Eukaryota; kingdom Metazoa; phylum Chordata; order Testudines; family Testudinidae; genus Chelonoidis; species Chelonoidis abingdonii. The sequence goes on from NC_133778.1 coordinate 69,641,677, forward strand.
ACACCCCAAGCACTATCTCAGGGAGCTGTAGTAGCTTTTACCCGGGCGTGATTTTACCCAGACAGACCCGTTTATCCATTCCACAATTCTTTTTATTTACAGTTCCACACTCATCATTGATGTAACGGCACTCACCAACTTGCTTTCTTCCTGTCCTTGTTTTCTAAACAGCAATAGCCTTCATACCCGTACTCAGTCATGCGTACTATTCACAGGTTTCTGTTATCCTAAATATCGGTTTCACTTCCTGCACAGTAGCTCCAGTTCCTCCATCTGTTACGCTAGGCCCTCGCTTAGTGTAGGCAGCATTTTATTTTTTTGGCGTTTGGCATCAGTGACTTCTTTCCCCGTCGTTCAGACCTGTCTACAGCAGCATCACCACGTATAGTCTAGTTTCAACTTGCTTTTTACTCCTTTGGGTCAATTCGTTCGGTCCACAAGGGTATGCCCTCCTCACTGTGTTTTTCCTCAGGTTGAATGTTTTCGGCGTGGAATCTTGAACATCTCACTCTCCCAACTTCCTAGTTAGCCATTAATGAGGTGGCGAGCCTCATCCTAGAAGTTATTTCCGCTTACTAAGATGAGTCCATCCCGAGAGAACAGTGTGTTGTCCGTAACGCTTTTCCAATGACCGTACAGATTCAAAGCTCCTTATGCAACAACTGCTGAGCATCTGTTTACATATATCTTGCGTCCTTGTCGCCCCACCGGCCTAGGAAGCGGCAGAATCCATGAGATCATGAGCTTTGATTCTTGAGCCTTACCAGTTGACCTAGTTCCCCCTTGATCAGTCAGCGAGTGACTAGCCGTATATTCGTTTCACATGAAGGACAATCAATGGATTCTTTCCTGCTCCCGCTAGGATCCTTTTCAGCCTCAGGTCCACATCCATCTTTAAGGTCTCATGCTACAGCCTAAATCCTTCTGGCCAAAGAGGACTGGACTTGGCCTTCTTATAAGTCTTTCAATATTATCCCTTATTTAGTCATAGAGGACACTGTTGAGTAAGAGAGGGGCACTCCCCCTCCCCCAGGAGTGATTATACTGGCTTTATAGTACTCAGTTTCTGCCAACTTTGGGTAACAAGAAATCACAGTTGAGGCTCATCAAGGGCAAAGTTTGACTTGATCTTCTTTCTGGAGATGAGTTAGAACATCCAGAAAAGACTGGACCAAATCTAAGCAAACATTGATTATCAGTTATGAACATGGGAGGTAATGATATATTACTTTATTATTTATAAAATCTCATGATTTTACGGGTCTGTTTCATGATCTTTGATCACTTGTGGTTGGCAATATTGTAACCTCTAATCACATCACCTCTTTCTATTCTCCTCACTCACTTTCAATTAAAAAAAAAGATCTATTTGCATGTGTCTCTTCTGCTAATATGCATTGTAGAATACATCTCTGAAAATCATTCTAAATGAAGGGTGGGAGGAGGAGGCTATTGTTTGTTTTTAAATCATTTAGATTAGTTCTTTCTTAATTATTCAAGCCTCTGCATTCATGGCCATCAATTATCAGTTTGGTGGAAGTTCACCCTCACCTCGCATAGTAGTTTGGTGACTTAAAGCACCTCAGAGAAAATAGTTGCACCATAAGGTACTTGACAGTAGTTTGACAATTGCCCATCATCTTCTGTGAACCTTCTCATCTTATTCTTTGACCCAGCTTTTTCCCCCTTTATCGCCTATGACTGGCAAGGTGTTAACAGCCCTTTGAATGATCCCTTGAAATATATCCTAAGTACTTAAGGTAAACAATCTGTTCCACCTTGTATTTTTCTGTGACAATCTGAGTACATTTCCCAGACCTGAAGAGCTCTGTGTAAGCTTGACAGCTTGTCTTTCTCACCAATAGAAGTTGGTCCAACACAAGATATTACCTCACCCACATTGTCTCTCTCTCACATTCTATTTGTGATCCGCTATAATCCCCAAATCCTTCTCAGATTATTCCCCATTTTGTAACTGTGCACTTGATTTTTCCTTCCTATGTGAAGTACTTTGTACTTATCTTTAATGAATTGCATCTTGTTGATTTCAAAGCAATTCTCCAATTTATCAAGGTCATTTTGAATTCAAATTCTGTCCTCCACTGCTTGCAATGGCCCTCAGCTTAGTATCATCTGCAAATTTTATAAGCATACTCTCCACTCCATTATACAAGTTATTAATTAAAATACTGAATAGTATTGGAGCTAGAACTGACCACTGGGGATCTTACTAAATACACCCTCCCAGTTTGACAGTAAACCATTGATAACTACTCTTTGAGTAATATCTTTCAGTCAGCTGTGCACTCAATTTACAGTAATTTCATGTAGACCACATTTCCCCAGTTTGCTTATGAGACTGTTGCATGGGGCTGTGTCAAAAGCCTTAGTAAAATCAAGGCATATCATATCTCCTGCTTTCCTCACATCCACTAGGCCAGTAACTCTGTACAGGAAGGAAATTTGGTTGGTTTGGCATGATTTGTTCTTGACAAATCCATGCTGACTCTTCCTTATAACTCTATTATCCTCTCTGTGCTTAAAAACTGATTGTTTAATAACTGGTTCTAGTGTCTTTTCTGATATAGAAGTTAAACTGACTGGTCTATAATTTCCCAGATCCACTTTGTTCCGCTTTTTTAAGAGAGGTATTATGTTTCCCCTTCTCCACTTCTCTGAGACCTCACCCATCCTCCATGAGTTCTCAAAGATAATTGCTAATGGTTCTGAGATTGCATCAGCTGGTTCCATAAGTACCCTGAAGTCCTGATGCTACTGTGAAGCTCACTTTGTATTTTTTATATATACCATGTTTATCACCATAGTAGCCGAGTGCCTACCAGTAGTGAATTAAGCAATGTGACTACACATCTTTCACGTGTTGCTTGTTCTCTCATCTTCTCCCCGTGGTAAGAAGTGTATGCAATGAAATGTCATGTTTTGATAGAGTTTTAGAGTATTTTTTAAAATATACATGTTACTATGCATTTATATTAGAAAAATCAACTTCAAATAAATGCATCTTTCACTTGGAGAAGAAGGTTGTGAGGTTTGTGACGGTCCTTAGTTCCTGAGAGAATTTGTTTCACAGTCCCAGCATGCACAGCTGTTTTGTCTGGTAGAAGCAACTGTTACACTGTCCCATTAACAGCTTTGAATGGACAACAGAAATGGCACGAATATGTATTTGTCTTACTATAATTTCATTTTCCTGACTGGGGCAGTATATCAATTGTAAAACCATCTGTGCCAGGCCTAACTTACAAGGCCATCGATGCCATTCCTTAAAAGGATTCTCCCTTACCTGCATCTAGGATCTCCTACTAGAGCAATGTCCCTCTCTTCCCTTTTCCATTCCTCGCTACTGTTTTAAATGTATTGACTGATCTTTCAATTTTGGTAAAAAATTTTGGTTGCAATTTCACTGTAACCTCTATTCCACTAGGTGGCACTTGTTGTCTACATAAGGAGCCAGTGTCCTTCAGTTTATGCTATTGCCTAAGTAAATAATCTATTCAGTGGCAATAAAATCTGATATCAACAGTTATTTATATTTATTGCACAGTCCTTCCATCTCTCATGAAAATGCAAAGACATTGGGTAACATCCTGCATCTCAATAGATACTAATAATATAGTTCTGTGTTTCTCAACCCTTTCAGGTTGGCAACCCTTTATTCAAAGTAAATAACATTTCACAACTCTCTACCTTACATTTACTATAAAAGTAAGAATAAAAAAAGTATCAAGGATAACAATGGTAACCTTATATAATTTATTTGTTTGTGTGTGTCTGTGTAGGTTAACAGAGCACACTTGACTTTGAAGTGTAAGGTATGTGACCAATGGGGAAATGAGATTTTTCTTTGCTTTAGATTGTAATAAAATTTACAAGGCTGTCAATTAACTGCAGTTAATTCAAGCGATTAACTCAAAACAAATTAACTCGATTAAAGAAATTAACCGTGATGAATCACAGTTTTAATACCAATTTACATTTATTATAAATATTTTGGATGTTTTTCTACATTTTCAAATATATTGATTTCAATTACAATGCAGAATGCAAATTGTACAGTGATCACTTTATATCATTATTTGTATTACAAATATTTGCACTGTAAAGAAGATAAACATAAGAAATAGTATTTTTCATTTCACATCATACAAGTACTGTAGTGCAATCTCTATCGTGAAAGTGCAATTTACAAATGTAGAATTATTTTTTTACATATCTGAACTCAAAACCAAAACAATGTAAAACTTTAGAGGCTGC
>NC_133778.1:69653335-69662168 GCF_003597395.2 Chelonoidis abingdonii
TCTGAGTACATTTCCCAGACCTGAAGAGCTCTGTGTAAGCTTGACAGCTTGTCTTTCTCACCAATAGAAGTTGGTCCAACACAAGATATTACCTCACCCACATTGTCTCTCTCTCACATTCTATTTGTGATCCGCTATAATCCCCAAATCCTTCTCAGATTATTCCCCATTTTGTAACTGTGCACTTGATTTTTCCTTCCTATGTGAAGTACTTTGTACTTATCTTTAATGAATTGCATCTTGTTGATTTCAAAGCAATTCTCCAATTTATCAAGGTCATTTTGAATTCAAATTCTGTCCTCCACTGCTTGCAATGGCCCTCAGCTTAGTATCATCTGCAAATTTTATAAGCATACTCTCCACTCCATTATACAAGTTATTAATTAAAATACTGAATAGTATTGGAGCTAGAACTGACCACTGGGGATCTTACTAAATACACCCTCCCAGTTTGACAGTAAACCATTGATAACTACTCTTTGAGTAATATCTTTCAGTCAGCTGTGCACTCAATTTACAGTAATTTCATGTAGACCACATTTCCCCAGTTTGCTTATGAGACTGTTGCATGGGGCTGTGTCAAAAGCCTTAGTAAAATCAAGGCATATCATATCTCCTGCTTTCCTCACATCCACTAGGCCAGTAACTCTGTACAGGAAGGAAATTTGGTTGGTTTGGCATGATTTGTTCTTGACAAATCCATGCTGACTCTTCCTTATAACTCTATTATCCTCTCTGTGCTTAAAAACTGATTGTTTAATAACTGGTTCTAGTGTCTTTTCTGATATAGAAGTTAAACTGACTGGTCTATAATTTCCCAGATCCACTTTGTTCCGCTTTTTTAAGAGAGGTATTATGTTTCCCCTTCTCCACTTCTCTGAGACCTCACCCATCCTCCATGAGTTCTCAAAGATAATTGCTAATGGTTCTGAGATTGCATCAGCTGGTTCCATAAGTACCCTGAAGTCCTGATGCTACTGTGAAGCTCACTTTGTATTTTTTATATATACCATGTTTATCACCATAGTAGCCGAGTGCCTACCAGTAGTGAATTAAGCAATGTGACTACACATCTTTCACGTGTTGCTTGTTCTCTCATCTTCTCCCCGTGGTAAGAAGTGTATGCAATGAAATGTCATGTTTTGATAGAGTTTTAGAGTATTTTTTAAAATATACATGTTACTATGCATTTATATTAGAAAAATCAACTTCAAATAAATGCATCTTTCACTTGGAGAAGAAGGTTGTGAGGTTTGTGACGGTCCTTAGTTCCTGAGAGAATTTGTTTCACAGTCCCAGCATGCACAGCTGTTTTGTCTGGTAGAAGCAACTGTTACACTGTCCCATTAACAGCTTTGAATGGACAACAGAAATGGCACGAATATGTATTTGTCTTACTATAATTTCATTTTCCTGACTGGGGCAGTATATCAATTGTAAAACCATCTGTGCCAGGCCTAACTTACAAGGCCATCGATGCCATTCCTTAAAAGGATTCTCCCTTACCTGCATCTAGGATCTCCTACTAGAGCAATGTCCCTCTCTTCCCTTTTCCATTCCTCGCTACTGTTTTAAATGTATTGACTGATCTTTCAATTTTGGTAAAAAATTTTGGTTGCAATTTCACTGTAACCTCTATTCCACTAGGTGGCACTTGTTGTCTACAAAAGGAGCCAGTGTCCTTCAGTTTATGCTATTGCCTAAGTAAATAATCTATTCAGTGGCAATAAAATCTGATATCAACAGTTATTTATATTTATTGCACAGTCCTTCCATCTCTCATGAAAATGCAAAGACATTGGGTAACATCCTGCATCTCAATAGATACTAATAATATAGTTCTGTGTTTCTCAACCCTTTCAGGTTGGCAACCCTTTATTCAAAGTAAATAACATTTCACAACTCTCTACCTTACATTTACTATAAAAGTAAGAATAAAAAAAGTATCAAGGATAACAATGGTAACCTTATATAATTTATTTGTTTGTGTGTGTCTGTGTAGGTTAACAGAGCACACTTGACTTTGAAGTGTAAGGTATGTGACCAATGGGGAAATGAGATTTTTCTTTGCTTTAGATTGTAATAAAATTTACAAGGCTGTCAATTAACTGCAGTTAATTCAAGCGATTAACTCAAAACAAATTAACTCGATTAAAGAAATTAACCGTGATGAATCACAGTTTTAATACCAATTTACATTTATTATAAATATTTTGGATGTTTTTCTACATTTTCAAATATATTGATTTCAATTACAATGCAGAATGCAAATTGTACAGTGATCACTTTATATCATTATTTGTATTACAAATATTTGCACTGTAAAGAAGATAAACATAAGAAATAGTATTTTTCATTTCACATCATACAAGTACTGTAGTGCAATCTCTATCGTGAAAGTGCAATTTACAAATGTAGAATTATTTTTTTACATATCTGAACTCAAAACCAAAACACTGTAAAACTTTAGAGCCTACAAGTCCACTCAAGCCTACTTCTTGTTCAGCCAATTGCTAGGACAAACAAGTTTGTTTACATTTTCAGGAGACAATGCTGCCCACTTCTTATTTTCGTCACCTGAAAATGAGAAAAGGTGTGTGCATGGCACTGTTATAGCCAGCGTTACAAGGTATTTATGTGCCAGATATGCTAAACATTCATAGGCCCTTCCATACTTTGACTAGTAGATTGCACTTTTTTACAGTGCAAATATTTGTAATGAAAAATAATAATATAAAGTGAGAACTCTACACTTTGTATTCTATGTCGTAATTGAAATCAATATATTTGAAAATGTAGAAAAACATCCAAAATATTTATAATAAATTTAAAATATTTTATTATTTAACAGTGCGATTAAAACTGCGATTATTTTTTTAATCTCATGGTTTATTTTTAATCGTTTGATAGCCCTAAAAATTTGCAATAGCTCATGTCTGTTTGATTGTCTTTTGTGACATCCCCCAATAGGTTGCAATCCACCAGTTGAGAAACACTGATAGTGCATCATGCTCTGATGTGTCCCCTGCAACACAAGGTAAAAGAACTGCTGTTTGCCACAAGCTGGGAATGCGTGACAGGGAATGAATCACTTGATTACCTATTCTTTTCATTCCCTTTGGGGCACCTGACACTGGCCACTGTCGGAACACAGGATGCAGGGTTAGATGGTCGCATTATGGCCGTTCTTCTGTTCTAACAGTTGGACACAAATCTTGAATGACTTCCTCCCCGCCCCCTCACCTAGGGGCCGTCCTTATGATTAATGTGCTATGCGAGATTATTAACGGTGCCCTCTGTGCCCTGATCTACTCTTGACACACAAATAAAGCATACAGTAACTGGAAAACTTGCCTACATGTCACGTTTTGAAAACCATTTTAAGCTTAATTAAGCACACTGTTATTTTGCCCCCCCTTGGGGGATACAACTCACTTGGACAAAGAGTGCGACTATAGAGAGACATTCTGATTTTTTGACAGAATCGATGCACATATGATTAAATTTTAAATTTGTCAATGATTTATCTGTGAGAATGTATACTGAAGGAGGTATTGAAACAAGCATTTTTTTTTATTAAAAGCAATCTTTCTGGCTTTTTGGCTGCAAAATCAGTAATAATGATCATCCGTATGATAAGACCGAAGCGTGTCTTGTTTGATTGCAAGAACAGCAGAGACCAGCTTAAGCGTTCCTGTTCGCTTGTAGAGCCGAGAATACGTTCTTAATGAGTCTTAGTTTTGAAAACTCCGTTCTCCTGATGCTACTGGTGTACAGGAATTGTCAGTAGCACATACAAGTGCACGACTCAGTAGAATGTAGAATTATGAATTAAGATAGTAGACTTAGAATGTGACACATCAGTGATTACGAGTGGCAAGTCCTGACCACCAAGTCCGCTGCTCAGGCAAACTGCCAGCTGAGTTAAATGTAAGACCCCCAAAGAGACGAAACGGTCAGCAGGCTGAGTGCGCTGGTTACTGCGAATCGCTAGACAAGGATGCCCAGGCCCTGCCTCAGCCCACTGCTGCCGTCTGTAGGTTTCTGGCCACAACTCCTGCCAGCCAGGATCCCGCTGCCAACCACCATCGCCTGCTACCAGCCTGGATTCTGCCTACCACAGCGTGCGCCAGGAGCAGAGTGCGACCCGGAGGCTGGGCTCCTGTATGGTAAGGGGCCAGCACGGGAACCCACCAGAGTAGCAGTAGCTGAGTGCGGCTGGCACCAGACGGCAGCAGGACTGAAGCCACTCGAACCCCCACCAGCCTGCCAGCCCTCGTCAGCCCAGCCCACCTAGCCCACTCAGCCTGCTGCCCGGTCGGAGTGAAGGAACCCAGGCTGAACAGCAGTTGAGTGGTTCAGCTGGCTGCTCAGCCCGACTCCACCCTGGGGTTCCTTGGGGTCCCCGCGCCCGCAGCAAGGTGCTGATGGGGCCGATGGCTGGTAATCCAGCTGGCAAATAGGCAGCGCCGGACCCGCAGATGCATGAGGCTGGAGCCGCTCAGCTGCCGCTCGCATACCATCAAAGATCAGCTCACCTGCCACTTTGATCACATTCCGTAGGTTGCGACTCCCTGCTTTAATACACTAGTAAGGAGAGGCATACATATTACAGTTGTGGAGGTCTTTATAGGGTAACAGGCTATTAGCGGAATCAGTAACATTTTTTGTTCTCTGTGAAAGACTGGCCCACTCCCGGCCTTCAAACCAAAGCTACCAACTAACTAATTTGCAACAACTAATTTTCCTTTTGTGGCTAAGATGATGATTGTTTTTTAAAAAAAATATTGAAAATTGGATTCAGGATTGTGCAAGAATTTTTGGCAAACAAGTTGTTAAATGACAATCTAAATGGCAACACAGTACTGCGCTGCATGCTTGGCTCACCCCCAGCTGCTGGATCCAACAGCTGCAGTAGAGGAGAGATAGGTGACAAACTGGCAGTACCCCAAAATCCACCCTTGGGGGTGCAGAGTGGCAACAGCAGCAGCAAACCCATCAGGTCCAATCACAACGCCAATGGGCACCAGCCACCACCTTACGGACCGATGCGTGAAGTTAGCCACATGCATTCTGATCTCAGGACGGGGCACCCTGCCCTGTGCAGCTCCCCCGGATGAGTGGATCGCTGGCAAGCTGCCAGCCCGGAGAGGCGCTCCCCAGCGTAGGCTGGCCAGATCCAGATATCCTGATTTATCTGGCCCGGTGACCTAACATTCTTGGGTCTTTGTCTTATATAGGCAACCATTACATTCCCACCTAGATGGACCAGACAGAAAGTGTAGAAAAATCAGGACAGGGATGGGGCGGGGTAAAAGGAGCTATATAAGAAAACGCACCCCAAAATTGGACTGTCCCCTATAAACATAGGGAATATCTGCATCGCTTGTACCCCCTCGCAATCCTGATTTTTCAACACATCCTGGCTAACCCCGAGCACCATCCCTAGTGTGACATTCTCAATCTGGCTCACTGCCGGAGGAAGTGAGTTATTTCATTTTCATGTCTCAGCAGGCCGCCAGCCACCCTCTTCCACTCGCCCTCCGGCACCTCACCCAATCCCAGCCCTGAGGAGGAGGGGAGGAGAGAGAGAGGGATGCTCTGGGCGAGAGGGAGAGAAGGAGGGGGCTCCGTGGGGAAGGGGGAGAATAATGGATGTTATGGGGGACAGCAACAAAGGATATCTGGTTCAAGCCACAAAAGAAAAGCCTGCCTCACCTCACCTCAGCCGGGGGAGAGAACTCACAGGTAGTCTTCTACCTCAAGGCGCTCTTCCAACCTCCCCCCCTTCCCCAGTAGACCCAACGAGCCAATCCCACATTCCTCAGACTGTGCAGCATTCTGCTCTCTCTAGACCAACCAGCAGCCGCTGCTCTTACAATGCTGTCCACTGCTTCCCGTCTGTCCTGGGCTGCCTGCAGAGTGGTGCCCCCAGGCAGAGTGAGGCCCTACGCATCTGCCTATTCTGCCTATGCCTAAGGACGGCCCTGCCCCCAACATTGGTTGCACTTTGTTATGAATGCAAAAAGTATCAGTTCAGCAGTGGAGCCTGTACAAGAGAAAGTAACGACAAAAGCTTACATGCAAATAAATTTGTTAGTCTCTAACAGGGTTTCTGAAACGGGGGTCGCCACTTGTGTAGGGAAAGCCCCTGGGGGGTTAGGCCAGTGTGTTTACCTGCCCCGTCCTCAGGTCCAGCTGATCGCGGCTCCCACTGGCCGCTGATTGCTGCTCTGGGCCAATGGGAGCTGCTGGAAGCGGCGCCAGCCAAGGGACTGACTGGCCACCGCTTCCAGCAGTTCCCATTGGCCCAGAGCAGCGATCCATGAGTACTACCAGAGGTGAAAATAAGCCGGTATGGTCTGGTACGGCATACTGCCAAGAGCCAGTATGCCATGCCAGACTGGACTGGCTTTTCTGGTGGGGATTTAACGGTCCCGGAGCTCCGGCCCCTGTGGGGAGTCCTGGGCCCTTTAAAGCACCACCCAAGCCCTGCTTCCGGAGCTCCAGTGGTGCTTTAAAGGGACCAGGGCTTGCCTCAGCAGCTGGGGCCTCTGGCCCTTTAAGTCGCTGCCACTGCCCTGCCGCCTCTACCCCACTGGGGGCTCTGGAGGCAATTTAAAGGGCCCGGAGCTCCCCACAGTGGCTGGAGCCCTGGGCCATTTAAATCATTGCAGGAACCCTGCCGCCATTACCCCAGACCTAGCCCAAGCCCAAGCCCTGCTGCCCTGGGGTAGCAGCGACAGGGCTCCCGTGGTGATTTAAAGAGCCCAGAGCTCTGCGGCAGCCAGAGTCTGAGGCCCTTTAATTTGCCCCTCTGCAGCTGGTAGCTCTAGGGTGATTTAAAGGCCCTGGGGCTCCCAGCCACAGCCAGAGCCCCAGAGCCTTTAAATCTTGAAAGGCCACGCCTCTTCCTGTTGAGGCCTTGTCCACTCAGGACTCCGGCATATGGGTAAATCCTTTAAGTTACTTTTATCCATGAGTACTCCTCATTCTTTTTGCTAATACAGAGTAACACAGCTGCCACTCTGAAACTTGTCACCATGCAAGGCACTGAATTTAGCCATATGAAGTGGAACTCCATCAACTTCATGAAAAAACTCCTACAGATAGAGACAAACATCTTATTTTCCAAATGCAAACAGATGGACATCATACCAAAAGTACTGAAGGTAGAAAATCCATTACAATCTACGTACCACACAGACTTTGCTGAGAGATTGTGCCACTCACTCTCAAAGAAACTGCAGAATCACCTGATCAACATGCTATACAGCAAACAGGGAACGATTCAGAATGTGCTCATTAAACCGAGTAAAAACTATTTCCCCGTGATAATTTTTCCCCTACTGTTATTCACATCTTCAATTGTTTGAAATGGGCCATTCTGATTATCACTACACAAGTTTTTTTTTCTCCTGCTGATAATGGCCCACCTTAATTGATTAGTCTTGTTAGAGTTGGTATGGCAACACCCATTTTTTCATGTTCTCTATGTCTATACATCTTTCCACTGTAGTTTCCAGTGCTTGCATCTGGTGAAGTGGGTTTTAGCCCACGGAAGCTTATGCCCAAATAAATTTGTTAGTCTCTGAGGTGCCACAAGTACTCCTGAACTTTTTGCTAACAGCCACCACTCTGAAACATCCTTGTTGTTACTTGGCTGTGACAGGAACAACCTGCCGCTTGTCCTGCAGTTAACTAGGCGTGAAAGCTGAACAGAAGTGTGAGATTCCCAGAGGGCAGTCTGAGAGTTGTGGGGGAACCTCTGAACATGGAGCCTGGGGATGGGGCGGGGGCTGAGGGGCCCCGGAGTGGTTTAGCACTACGTGCTGAGACAGCGCTGACTGAGGAGCCGTGTGCACCAAGTCGAGTCCCTGCCCTGCACAAGGAGCTCTGACAGCGCAAGACGCGCTCCCACTGACTGAGAGAGAGCGCGAACTACTGACTGACTTGGATCGATTAGTCCCGCTTCTCTTCTATCTACTGTTTCGCTGGGCCGTGACCTCCCACCACATCCTGCGCCGTTTCCTGACTCCGCCCACTCGCGCGCCCGCCCTCTGGCTGCGCCCGGCGCCTTGCATGGAGGGAGGGAGCCGGAAGAGGCGGGCTGAGAGGATGACGGCTTCCTCCCCTGCTGTGGCAGCCGTTGGCTCTGTCACCGAGTCGGGCTCCCGGATTGGCGCGCGACGTTTCTGCGCTGAGGGATGCGCGTAGTCCTCCCCAGGCCGGGGCGGACGAGCAATGTCGAGGCCGGGAGCTCTGCGGGGTCATAAGGTACCACCGTGGGGTTTGTTGGGGCGCGAGCGCGCCGGGGGACGGGGTTGAGTGTCCGCTGGAGGCGCGGGGCCTGGGCGCGAGTGTATTCTCGCTCTGGGATACCCGAGGTGGCGAGGAGCGGGGGCGTTATGGGTGGACTGGCCCCGCTTGAGCGCGCGTTAGGGGTCTTTCTCTGATCTGCGGGGTTGGCGAGCCACAATGGCGGTGGACGGGCCTTCTCGTTTTTCGGAGGGCAGGCTCTTGGGGTGCTGGGGGACTGGGATGGCTACCCGGTCGGTAGTGTGGGGGGCTCTTCTTGTGGGCTCATGTAAGGTGGCGAGGGTTGAAGGTGGGACTTTGGCTCAGACGGGTCAGGGGCTGGTGCTCGGGCTCATCTGGGTAAAAAGTTACAGTGGGGTAGGGGTGGGGTGTTGCTGGTACGAGGTAAGGGCTCACAGGGTCGGGGCTCTCCTTGGGTGGTCCCCTATGGCTCATGGGATGTTTGGGAGGTGACTAGGGCTCACAGGTTGAGGAGGCTTTATTCCTAGTCAATGGACTCGGGCCGCTAGCTGGG